>NW_027271243.1:0-255000 GCF_040938485.1 Diadema antillarum | reverse complement strand
TAACTGTCATTACGAATGTGAAACTAGAATACCTGAAAACGAGATTCTAATCAGTACATTTCTACGGGACGAAATGGGAATAGGGTTGGGGATTTTGGCTTAAATGCTAATATCAACTTATCGTCTTCTATACGTCAATAATGACATGTTTTGTCAAGATGTAAGGGACAGGAAATATATATACATATATATATATATATATGGATTATTCATTAAATCAAGATTGGCTATCAATGCATTCCCTGCATTCCTCTGTTGTGACTTTATTATTGCTATATATATTCTATATATATATATATAATTACGTGATTATGATCTCTCATGTTTTTCTGTATGGTGATTATATGTGCAATATTATGTACACGACGAAGGCGCATTAGGCTCTTAGACAAGCTTTTTAAATCTAAAAACCCTGTTAAATAGCATATATTCTCTCCCTGACTCATGATATATGATTTCTAATACGACTACTTAAATTGGAATATCGAAGTATCAATGACACTATTCTATATTATATCTTCTTTTTTAGGGGTCGCTATAGAGTACTTTGTATCATGGAAACATAAAAAAGAGGATATTACTGAAGCATTCAAAGCCCCAAGAATCGCTGAATTATTAAACACAAGACATTGAATTCAAACAACAACCAAACACAAATTAAGCACTTAAACAGCAGCAGCTAATATAGCCATTCCGCCCACATGGACTATTATAGCTGGGGGCGTCAGATTCCCAAACATTGTTGTTCTTTTTCTTTCTTCTAAATCTTGGTTTAACAACTTAGATTGAGTGAAGAAAATTCCGACAAAGCAAAAGTGCCACGGGGTTATTCATTCTTTATCCTGTCATGCGGTCTATGGAGGCAATGATTAAATTGCTGTAAGTGGTTAATCTCATTGCATATGTCCGAATAGCAGTGTTAAAGACCTACAGTAAAAAAAAAAAAAAAAAAAATCACTCTGCTCATATCTCTCATGTTGAAATGCCAAATGAATAAATGAATAAATAAATGAATAAATACTACCACTACTGCTAATACTACTACTTCTACTACTACTACTATTACTACTACTACTGATATTAAAAGCAATAATAGTAATGATAATCATAATAATATTTCTTATAATAACAATAATTGTAATTATGACGAATAAGATGACAGCTACATATTAATCATTCAGATGTTAACCATAGATTGTTCTGAATCAAGTCTTACGTAATTTTGAAACTGGAGTTTCCAGGCAAAGCCTGCTATCCAACTGCCAGTGATTGTGTAGATTGAAGCTGCGTGACATATGCTGTATGAAAAAGACTTCAACCCTCCCACCAAAAAAAAAACAAAAACCCAGTGATATTCAAAGTCTTTTGGTAATGATTTCACATTCTGCTATTCTATTAGGGTTTCAAATTCGGACGAAATCAAGTTGAAAATGAAGACGTAAAAGTATAAACGGCAAGAATTCATTCTTGTCGTACTCTTTTCATTAGTTCGTAATTCGCTGAAAATTGAACATACACACATGAATACGTGGGCTAAATTTCAGGCAGCCTTGCGCGCTTGCTCGTTTTATCTCGTAATCAAGATCTGATCAATTACTGGGATTCCGCTGCCCAGGTTTCCGGCTGTCATTTTTGTTTTTATCATTTCACTTCTTCCTACATAGAAATACAGTAAAAATACATTAATATTCACTTTCTCCCCAACGTGCACTAAGTGTATCAAGTATTCTATCCATTAGCCATAACTAGATTTTGAAAATGATAAAACGAAATCAAGAATGAACGCAGTTTTATAACACTTGATTTCAAAGGGGGCTCTCCCTCTGCGAAATGATATCAGAAAATATTTTTACTTTAGAAAGCAGGTGTTTCTCGAGCAAATGAAATCTTAACATACATGCAACGTTTGGCCATCGTATCAGCGTTCGAGAGAAAGATAAGGTAATACTTAACAGGTAGATAATAACTATAAAACACGCAAAGTTAACGCGTTTCGGGAAGTAGAATAATTTGAACAGATAATGGACATGCACATTCATATTTGCATATGTAAACAGGTAAATGTGCATATTTACATAGTATTTACAAAATTTTTTTGTACATTGTGCACAATGTAATAAGTACAGGTTAATATATATATATATATATATATATATATATATATATATCAGGGCTCGACACTAACGGTGGCCCGGTGGCCCGGGGCCACCAAAAACGCACGTCGGGCTACCAAGATTTCAGAAATGAAGAATTTGGTGGCCTGATCGGGCCACCAAAAAATTTCGGTTGTTTGCCTTTGGGCCACCAAAAATAAAAGTTAGTGTGGAGCCCTGTATATATATAAATATATATATATATATATATATATATATATACGTATATATAGGCCTATCTGTCGAAGTGATACCGGATTTCATTCGAGATATTAAAAAAAGAAGAAAAGAAAATAGACAGCAGACACTGGCACTGCAACCTGTATTCAAGTCCGTATCGTTCGTGTATTTACATGATACTGTACAGGATGCATAACACATCTTAACATGGACGCAGACATCTTGAAGTCACCTGGCACATATTCGACGTGCTGATTGGTTGACGTGGATTTATCGGCTTTTCAACGAATCGAGAAGTGGCTTATCAGTTTTTGCCGCAAACACTGATCTTAGACAGAAATACCGAGTTTTGTTGCAAACTTTTTACCTTCACTTTTGTCCTACAATTCCTTAAGTCGCAAAATTGGCATATGATAGCCATTGATTTTCATGAAAAATGGACTCATCGATTTTTGCAAAGAAACTGTTCATATTGAGAATGATATATTCTATCTGGGTTTACTTTTCTTTCCAATGCAATTATGTTTCTTGAATAAAAAGGTAAGAAATAGCAATGTAAATACACGACTTAAAAGGACAGTAATAGAATATTATTGCAATGGGAGTCACCTTATACAGAAAGTCATAGATAAAAGTATAACATAAGGAGCGTTTGTAAATGAGAGGAGGTAATTTCTGTGCCAGTGGGCGTGTGAGTATCATTTTGGTGCAAGTCTCAAAGCATTGGCTATGATCTGTTTCCAGCTTCTGATTCAATTTCTTTGACTGCGTCCGCTTTCCATTTCCAATTCGTCACAGCCGTTCCTCTTCCCACGTCTCTTATGACACCTCTCCCACCCTCCCTCTTCTCAATTCATCTTTCACTTTCTCTTCTACTCCTTTCTCCCCCCCCCCCCCCCACCCCTCTTTCTCACTCTTTGTCTCCGGTTCTCTATTTCCTTCCTCCCCCCTGTAATCCTGCCGCGCACTTCCATGTCGACCTCTTTAGATAGCTGTGCCCGGCGGGCCGGCACGTCTTATATTTCCCGCATCTCTCGTTGCAACATCCTAAGACATGTTATCAATAAAGCCCGGCAATAACATCTCGAGGAAAGAGTCAATGAAGGGGAAAATTCATTTGCCGATGTCCATTTCCCATCAATCTTATTATTCATAATAATAATTATGACCATGTGACCTAAAGGGGCGTGGTTGTCTTTGCAAAACAAGTATTATTAAACAAGCACTGTAGTTGTTTAAGTTTTTCGTTTTATTTTAGCTTCATTACACAAGTAGTTATTTAAGTTTTTAGCTTTATTGAGAAATGTCCTACTGCTGTCATTCAATTTACTGACGTCAAAAATGTTTTGATTTAGCATATTATACACAGTCATGTAGAATTGTGTAATATACAAGTGCGGTTAATAGGTAGGCCTACCTCAAAAGAACTAGAATGCGTCATTAACGCAATAAAACCATATTCTTCAAATACGATTAAAATGTTACGTTGCAGAAAGGTGTAACCGCCTAATCATTATAAAAGATAACCATGTCCTTCTTAAGTGTTCTCCTTCGCTACTCCATGTTACTTCTTCGTCTCAACTTTCGATAGAGTTGTTAATAATTACCAAAGTAAATTGGAAATTTTGTAACAAAAAGTGACACCAGGCCCTTTAAACGAACGCTCGAATGTCCGTCTGTTCGGTCGTGAAGCAACAAAAGAATGTACCAATACACATGGAGATCTTTGTATTCATTCGACATAAGGATTGCTGCCTTAGCGTACACACATTACCTTCAAAGTGAATAAACATCAATTTTGATGAAAACCAAAAATCCCTGCGGGACTAATTTGTGTGCCCAAGGTTCTAATTTGGTCGAATTGCTCATTGTTGTGTGGTTGTTGTTGTTGTTTTTGTTGTTGTCGGTGTTGTCGTTGTTGTTGTTGTTGTTGTTGTTGTAACATTTTATTCACTGCCACTCTGGAAAAAAAAAATACTTACCTAGCTAACGAGGGCATTTTGTCACGTGATGTTATGAAATGGGAAAAAAATACAATTGAATCAAAAAGTAAGTATGTAAAAAGCAAATTTGACTACTTTTCTATGAACCCCATCTATTTCCCGTTATTTCTTCCTGAAAACGTCAAGCCCATCTTCTATTGCGATATATATCTGTCAGGCGTAATCACAATTTGATCACAAAACTGACAATATCAATCCGCGGTGTAACGTCTCTAATTACTTTCACGACGCCTCCGGACATGTAGTAAATGATGTGACGATTACGCGACTCTATCACTTCACAGAAGGAGATCGAATCTTGGTTCAATAGGTACAATAATTTACTTTAACAAGTTTCATCGCATTATTTGATAGCATGGTAATTGATCCCTAACATGTCTTCTAATTGTCCATTAACAGATCAATGAAAAATGAAGACACTCAGTTGAGGTTGTTTCCCGCAATGTATATTGATCTGTCCAGATTAATTAGATAAGGTTTCAAGAAATCCTTTTTTTTTCAGAATTCGTCAGAAATAACCCAAACATGAGATTATTGTTGGAGAAATGATATAGATTTTTCTCTACTGTATTACAATTTACAATCGAAATTTGATGCGATTGCATTATCAGAGACGTGAACGCTTACAAAGATTTATTTTTGAAAGATGTCATTCTAGATTTCAGAGTATCCAACAAAGAAAGTACTTGGTTTGCATGAAATGAACACGAATAGCGAATATGGAAAGAGTAATTGTAGGTGTAATATATCGAAAACCACATACTAATGTTCATAAAATCTAGGGTAATCTGTTCAATATTTTCTCGTGTTGAAAATTTGAAGAATAATAAAATTTCACTTTTCGAATTAAATTTGATATCATTTGTTACAAATATCGATCAGAATGCTTAACAATTTAAAGGGATCGTATAGTTTTGGTTGAGACCTAATTTCAGGTTTCTAACATTTTTTGGTGAGATAATGAGAAACCTCATATGAAATATGAAAGAGCATGTAATTCGACGAGGAATTCAAAGTTCATTTGATGAAAATTGGTTTTGAAATGGCTGAGATATCAAAAAAAGAGCGATTCTAATAAAGTGTGGGACCCACACTTTATTACGATCGCTTTGTTTTACTTTGTTTTTGGATGTTTCAGTCATTCCAAACCCGATTTTCATCAAATAAACTTTGAATCTATCTATTCTAATGTATCTATCTATGTATCTAATCATAATCCCGACTTCGTATTATATACCGTATACTTTTGAACAATATACAGTTCAAAAGTTTTAATTAACTCTAAATTTCGAGATGAATACAGGACGTCCCATCCCCAGTCATTACATAAGCAAGGCACTAAAGTGGACTCTATAAAGAAAGTAAACACGATATCTACTCGAGGAAAACATGGAAAACCACTATTGTGTTACGTCATGATCAAAATGCAGCAAAATCAGAAGCATAGCACAAACAAACAGTTATCTGTTGTTAATTTACGTATAGTGCTCTACAAACTCGTGTAATGAAGACAATTAGACTGGGCATGTTCATTGATTTCCAAAAAGCCTTTCACACGATTTTTCCCTGGTATGTTAATTAGAAATTTTGCCAATATTGAAGGTATATGACTGCTTTACAGCTACTTCAGCAAGAAATTACATTTTTGTTAAATAAAAAGAATGAAAATGTCGTAATTATAATCATCTTCAATTATGGGTATATATGCCAATATTTCACAAGCTATCTTTGTTAGGTTTTCATTTACAATTTTCCATAGTATAATTTCAGAAAAGAAGTGGTTTCAAGAAGGACTCAATCACTCACACACTAATACTCCCGAATTAGATATGTGCCAGTACTTCTTTTCTGAAAGTTAGTTAGAAAGAGTTAAATAATTTTTAGGTATCTAAAGCCAAAGTTAAATGAATTTGCATGAAATAACATTAAAAGCTCGAAACGCAATTTCGATTGATATCTTTAAGAGCTGTTTTGATTTTCTGATCCTTTCTGCATATAATCTATTTCAAGGAATAAACATACAGTAATTGTTAATTTTTTTTTCTCTCCCAAAGACGGAAGGAAGCCGGCTCGAATCCTTTTGCTCTACCTGCTGGTTTCATTTAAATACAATATGATATCTCCCTCAAAATTTTGTAGATTTCATTGACTTTCAATTATTGTTAATATAATTCGTATGTTAAATGATATGATATGCTTCTTACATTCTTATGTTGTTTTAGATATGTATTTGCTTGTAGGTATACCTATTCTTTTTTTCTTAATCTTATTTGATTGCTTTTAAGATCATTAACTTGCAAATTAGTATTTCGTTCTCAGTTCTTGGTATTAATGTTAGTAATATCAAACTGAACCCCAAACTCAAGCAATCTTGTAATGATGAGGCTTCTTATTTCATTATCTGACTCCTTGCCTGTTTGTCACAGGTGGTGACTGTGAACATTCTTTCTCTAATAAATGGATGTGCCCTTCTAATAATCATCATCGTCTCCCCCTAATGCCAATATGACGTTGGCCATAAACACGTGTCATAAACACTGCATCACTCATGTAATCCAGCTTAATCAAGTCTTCAGCAATGCATGGGAAGATATGTGAACAACTTGTTACTTTACGAGGTAGATTCAGCGTACCTCAGATCGTCCCATCACTACATACACAGTTTTCTCGAGAAATGTCTCCCCCCTCCCCCCTTGTTTCAGAATTACGAATGTCATCTTTGTCACTCATGTTATGAAGCCGAGTTCTGGACCTCTGTTTTTTTTTTCTTGTGACTGGTTACTCTGCTTGAAATCTCATCCCATTTTAATTACCCTGCTATCACTATGATGTAATGTTTTGACAAGCATCGCTTCAAGAGAGACCAAAAATAAATAATAAGCCGCAGCGCCAAGTAAACTTATTGATAAACGTATTCAGAAACATATCAACTGACATGCAGGAGTTATAATGTGAAGAACGCTCTTATACCGAACCCAATTTGTGTTCTCACATTTCGGCCTGATTCATTTCATTATTTTCTGTTATTCTATATTCTGGCCAATGTGAGGTAGGGCCTATTCTAAAGACAAAGCTGGATAAAAATGTTCAGGCCATATTTCACCTATAGTTTTACACTATCTTGTTTGATAATGCCCATATCACCCTCTACGAATGCATTTAAAGCGGAAAGACATACAAGACTTTGCCAAAGCTATCCATACTATCAGTGAGTGTAGAAAAATGTTTGATAAAATCTTCCATCTGCTCTGCATGTTTTGATTAAACAGGTCCAGATTGTGTGTATGTGTGTATGTGTGTGTGTGTGTGTATGATTTGCAGGAATATTAACGTCCAAAGAAGTTAAAATATACTAGACGAAAATCGATGCCATTAGTATTACCTCATATCGTTGCCAGGTTCCCATTTATACCCCTGGGTCGAGAGGGACATGGTGGGTAAAAACATCTTGTCCAAGGACGTAAGCAGTGGGCGGGATTCGAACTCGGGTCCTCCGATCAGGAGTCGGGAGTCTTATCCACTATGCCACAGCGCCACGAATAAATATAACCTCCTTTGGGAGACATTTCCACAATACAAGAAACAAAAAAAAAAGAAGAATGGAAACATTAATTAGCTAACGTGCCATAGTCCACAGCGTCAACGTTAATTGACCATTTCAGACATGCAAGGTATGACACAACGCATTCTACTCGACTTAGGGCATTGAACCATTTCAGAGCGTCACCTCATCGCCAGAATTAATTACCTTTTGCAGGTAAGGAGGTGTATGTAACACATAGGAAAGGTCACCACTGCCGTGTTTAAAAAGGCGTCTTATTGTAACTTATAATGCGGTTTGTTGGAAAAGTGCGTAGGACCAGCGGTGCGAGGAGCACGGCGAGATAAGTTCCAGGCGCCGGGTGTGAATGATATCGGCTTGTCTCTCTACGTAATTTTGAACACCTTTATTTGCTTTGAAGAAAATAGAAAAACATTAAACATTTTAAAGAAAAAAGATAGACATTTTGGGGCACAAAACTCATTATGAATTCAAATCGATTACATGAGATGAATCGGTTTTATTCACAGTTATATACAACCTTGGGATAGCGGAAAGAGAAATAAAGTCAGCTTCAGCTCTTCAATTGTGTGTGTGTGTGTGTGTGTGTGTGTGTGTGTGTGTTTAATCGATGTATCTTAGTATTTCATATATTACAGCAACAACCTAATATCATTCATTTCCGCGCTTTGGTTTCTGAATTTCGTATTCACGAGAAAAAAAGTTATCCCATTTGTATATTGACATCGAAGTCCCAGCGGTTGTGACCGAGATCGAATAGATTAGAACCCTCCATTCCTAAGAATTGGGGCAATATTGACCGTTTGGTTGTACTTTCTTTTCAAAGCAGGAGGACTCATTACAGAACAGACATGAGGGATCGACATTGAGCATGGTCTTTCAAAAATATCGACGACAAATCATATCAAGTAGTTATAGCTATAATTACAATTGCATAAAGCATCGATGAATAAATGAAGAAAATATCAGGCTTAATGTTGTAGGGGAACTTCAAATTCAGGTTATAAAAAGTTATTACTTTGAACGTCTTTGGGGAAATCAACTCGGGTACGGTACCTACATAAATGGGGTGGTGTCCATATTCACGTCAGACATTATGATAATTTTGGGGTTATCATGAATTATTTCCTCTTTTGCCCTAAAAGAGAGGGCAGCAAAGAGAGAGAGAGATAGAGAAAGACAGACAGACAGACAAACAGAATGAGAAAGAGACAGGTTGACACACAGACAGACAGACAGATGCAAGAAGCGATCATTCAAAAAAATGTTGTCTAACCTTTCATGAGGAACACCAATCTGTTGCATCCATCTTTAATAGTCATTTTCCCCCCGTGTCATTTTGAGCGATTTGCTTGGCACCTGGCAATGGGCAATTATGGTTTTATCAATGGCAGTGCTAACGTGATAGATGGCTGGAGGACGTAGCAGAAAAGACCTTTGGTTCTAAAAACGAAAAAGGGAAGGTGACATACCTGCACGACAATGCACAGGGCTAAGCTTCTAATGGATTTTCAGAATGAGCCACGAGATGAATGGAATCTATTAATAGCGAAGGGTTGCTGGTTTGCTTGTTTGTTTGTTTGTTTGTTTGTTCTTAAAGAAAATGAATCAATACAGAGGCCTTCCTGTCTTGAGGAAAAGACATTCATCATCTATTCGTCAATTTCAAAGCGGTCTTCGGGAGGATTGCATCTTCTCTTGCTTTCTTTCTTTTTTCTCTAATCTGAGGTCACTTTAAGATAGCTACTATTCATTACCATGAATATAGCCTTCCCACGTACTTCAACAAGAATGCATATTCTTCACACATTTCTTTGAATATGATGGCTTAATGGACTTCAGTGCACAACAATGGGAACAAACACATTAAGTGTTGTTGTTTTCTGTACCCTTCTTCGGTCCCAAACATTGAATTTTATAATATAAACATTTTATAATATAAACACTGTTACAAACTTCTCAATTCACCAGTATCTTGTTGCTACTGCTGCTGGTTGTGGTGCTGTTGTTGGGTTTTTGTTTGTTTGTTTGCTTGCTTACTTTCCGTAATTGCTTGCATGACAAGTTATATAATGCACTTATGATTCCAGGGGATGACGTATGGGAACGAGACAGAAGAACATCCACTAAGATATCCTGGATTCAAAGATGACGTGGTTGCGATGTCATTGCCAAAGCCAAATGTCACGAATGAATTACTTTGAATTCAATTCTCACGACTTTGTTCAAAGCTTGTTTTGTTATCATTGATCATGTAATACTTAATGAACTCTTGTAAACACTTGAAAAAAATGGAAATTAAATCTTGGTGTTCGCACAATCACGTCGTGCTTAATATACTTGTTTTTATATTTCTTTGGAAATAAGAATATAAAAAAATTAAACTGAATTAAATCAAATTAAATGTAAGTCATTCAACAAGAACACTGAAGAAGCACTTGATTTCCTGCCGCAAGGTATACCACATGACCAGTGACTCTGAGTTCCCATCCAGGCACTCCTCAATTAAGAAACAGCCCCGTGCCTAAACCGCCATTCAAATGCTGCTGCCGTCTATGGTGCGCCATTTGCCCAATAATTCCGACAAACTCAGTTTATCGGAATTATTGGGCAAATGGCGCGCCATAGCCGTCAGACTTGAGCTATAAGGACATAATGACGGAGACAAAAAGGTTTTATCCACTGACCCACAATAGCTGTTCGACTTGTTGATACGAGAATTGATATAGAGTTAATGGACATAATTATAGGGAGACACCATTACATTCCCTGTTAAGGAACTAAAGAATTGTACCTGCCCATATAGACGATAACTTTATGGTTTATAATGAAAACTGTACAATGCTGGACTTTGTGAAAATCCAAATAATATCATGTCCTCTTTTGGACATATCGATCAATCTCTGTGGGATTTCTTTAATTAATGACTAATTGGACAACTGGACAAATTAGATGTACAGATGTATCTCATGATATGCCCTTTTTATTATTTTACACCTCTTAATTTCATGTTGTTTTTTACTTTTAAGTGCTCCCTTCTAAATTTCCTATCCTATTGAGAAAAAAAAAAACCCTCTTCCGGTTTCTCTTGTGTAAGAGCTAAATAAAGTCAATACTCTAGAACGTTTCGACGTACTGTTGTTTTTAAACGTTGGGGCATCATGAATTTATATAAACGTTCCTCCTTTCAATCAATGTACCGTATGCCCCCCCCCCCCAAAAAAAAGATACTTCCACAAAAAAAAAACTCCACAATGATAACTCTAAATATATTAAATCAATCCAAATACAATTTCAGGGTATGAAACTATAACTTATTACTCACATCTACAGAAAACCCCATTCGATTTGCTTCAGTGGTCAAAGAAAAATGAGGATTTTTGTAGAGCATGTCAAGAATCCCTTCCCTCCAAGTTCTGTCCATTGTGTTCACACATTATGCAGTTCCAAGAGCATCGAAAGGCCTAACTTGGAAGATGACATGCGTTACAATAATCCACATATCTCTGTGACCACTCAAAAAAAATTGAACGGGATTTTCTGCATAATATAGCTCAGATGTTATATTTTAAGACCCTGAAGTGGCATTTAGACGGTTAAATCATATTGGAAGTTATCGATGCGAAAATCTGATTGTAATTTTTATCTGGGACATACTTTATAGGATTTGGGGGACTGTTAAAGAGCTATCATGATTTCATTTTCTCTGTTTTAGTGAAGAAAAACAATTTCACGGATGCTGACATCCAAACTGATTGGACGAAGTCAAGCTGAAGAGGCAATAATTCAAACCATTAAATATTTATGAGAGTAGTGAAGGGTTCGGTCACTCCCGGACTAGTGTGTTCTCGTGGTTTTGCTCTATCTAAACAAAAAACAAAAACAACAAAAACAAAAGCAAAAGCAAAAACAAAACAAAACAAAAACAAAACAGAACAGGACTTAACCAAAATGATAAGGATTGCAATGTGTGAGTGTGTGTGTGTTTTGTTATGGTTATTGTTGTTGCACTGTTTTGTTTTAACCACGAATGTTTGTGGATTTTTATGTTAGTGTATCATTGATATCTTTTTTCTGTCTTCTTTTTTAATTGCAACCATTTCAAGCGGTATCTAAAACTGAAAATGGTGTCATTGATGGGATATACTTCAACCAGTTGTTTCCGGAGCCAAACAATTGCATCGTACTCTACTTCAGCCCGATACATCATTCACGGTTGGGATTGGAACGCATCACTTCGCTGAGCATACCCACGCGTCTCAAAGTCATTTAGTATTACTGGATGATGCAAAGATTCCCTACGGCTCATGTAAATCCGTATATAAGTTTCGAGTGTTGCCAAGAGCTTGCATATTTCGGCGCACGAGTTCAGACCTCTGCATTTAGAGTTAGCCTTTATCTATCTTATAATAACAAGTAGGCTTGTTATATCACTGGTTATGTTGCTGTCAAATGAACCTTAGTACCGTCGTTATAGCTGGGCAGCCACGTGACCGGGTACAAAAATTTGCAATATACACAGGAAAAAGAATTAAAGATCTGTTACGGTTCACTTACTGTTGGTTACAGTGGGGAAAAATGCGTGGCCATTATCTTAAGAAATTGGCTTTTATGCAGCTGCTATAAAAAGCCTGGGTAAAGAAAGAAAAATGTACAATTTCTATTGGTGCTTTCAAGCTAAGCGTTGCTATCATCTATAAACGGATGATTTATTCGCATCATTTCAAACACCTGCCTTGCGCGAGCTGCAAATACGTTCAGGATAAACTAGGCTGTTCTTAATACCCATCTTATTGTAGGAGTAAACAACTCACAGGTGCCAAGGCAAATTGTCCACTAATCGGAGACATCTTATTTTGGTTCATTCAAGACGGTTAGTGTTCTCAGCTGAAGTGTCTGGAGTGTTTCGCACGTCTTTTCCTGTGAAATACATGTAAGATAGTATATTCTAATGGAGAGCCAGAAAAAAAGGATAACAATACGGATTATTTAACACGAGTACGCCCAAACGAGCTGTGTATAGAACTCGTTCTTACGACTTTCCCCCTCAGAATTATTACTTTCGTTACAGCGCTTGTACCCCACGCTAATTGCTCACTATGTAAATCTTGACTCTCATGTGTGAAATGTCGTAAACGCACCCACTCGCCTTGCCAGTATAGTTCTCCCGGAGGGGTTTGTGCGAGCCCACCATCCCCCCCCCCCCCCACCCCCCTCCCGACCCAATCCGCTCTGGTGGTCTGCCTTTAAAGTGAGAGTGCTCCCGTTCCGCTCCGGGTTATTAACTCGAAAAAGTTCCATTTATTGAGCGCGTCAATTCCAATTCTTTAGGGGGAAGTCGTGGTCATGATGAGTACGAGATCTCACTGGCGAAGGCTAAATTGATTTAGCCAGCTGGAAGAATTCGCTTAAGGATGGAACACGCTCGATAAGTTCAACCCGGGACATCTCAGCTGGGTCACATACCTTCCGATTGCTTGCTTACACCTTCAAATGATTTCACGTCTCTGAAAAAAAAAGGTCAAGATACGTTCTCGTAATGAAATACTAGTAATAAGGATACCTGTATAGAATATGGATACATTTTTTGTTTATTAAGTCAAAAGACCTTTTTATGAAGAACATTTAGGGGAGGCTAGTCATCCCTCACTTATTATTATAAGAATTATCTTTTTTATGCCTCCATTTGCCTTTTTGTCCTGTGAAGCATTTTCTCGTTTTTCGGGGAATCTCTATTTACACACACCCATAAGTTAATTCAAGTGAAGAGTTCATTCAACAGCGCAATCAACTGATCGTTGGATTCACCATAGTCATCGATAATGCAATCCTATCTGATCACGAGAAGACGGGCTCTGTTTCATTTTTTTTTTAATCATTGAATGATTTCGCTACATTGGCTTGGTTCGATCCTTGTTGTTTCATCTGTATGTCTTTCATCTTCTTTCCCTCTCCAACTGCCTCCTTCTTCTCTCCTCAGTCTCTTTTTCTATTCTTTTTTTTAAGGGATGGTATAATTTTGGTTGAGACCTGACTTCTGGTTTCTATCATTTTCGGTGAGATATTGAGAAACTTGTTATGAAATATGAAAGTGCAAGTGATCCCAAAAGGAATTCCACATTATTTTACTTGACTAAAGTTGGTTTTGACATGGCTGAGATATCCGAAACAAAAAGTCCTAATAAAAGGTGGGACCCATCTGTTATAAGGATCGCTTAGTTTTACCTTGTTATTAGATATCTCAGCCATTTCAAACCCGAATTTCATCGTATAAACTTTGAATTCTTCTTAGAATGGGATGCTCTGTAACATTTCATGAGTGGTTTCTTAGTATCTCATACTATACCATTCCTTTTAGTATCAGTTGTACTCTTTCCTTTTCCAGCCGTTTCCTTAGTCAGTTATCACCTAAGTTTCTTTAGTTCTATTTCTTTCTCGTTGCTCTTGCTTTAAATTTAATGTAAGTGTTCTCGAATAATGATCTTATCATTTAAAAAAAAAAAATCTGCTTCTTCATTAGCACCTTTAGCCAATGAACAGAATTTTCCGTAAATATCATTTAAACAATCAAGCAATTGACATCGTACATCTTTGATACTTTTTCTATTGTGTAAGCAACTAGATTATGAGAATAACTGATGCTCACTAATCATGCTAATTACGACGTTTATTAGTTTCCACGACAACAAAGACAAAAAGATAACCTTTGAGCTAACCACAAAGCCACTGGGGCAATACTGTTACAGTCATTATGCCATCCCCTTAACGAGTTTTGCGGTCTGTAATCGTTGAAGTTCATGTGACGCTGGGTCACGTGATTTTGATGTATGTGTTTGTGCTAGGGCATGGCAGCGATCGTTCATTCTAAACGCAGCGCTAAATGCCACGTGGTTGGGTCTTCAAATGCAGGCGCCTTCATACACACGAATCCAGAGCCCATCAAAGGCCATGATCCCCTCAAAGTTCATAGCAACACGAATGTCACGCTGCCATTTCCGCAACGAACCACATACGTGATCGTGTACCAATTCATCTTCCCTTCTCTGGAATTTCTCCTGCTCTCCATAACTGCGTATTTTCAGCCTCAAGTATCCGACGTATTCCTCATAAAACAGAAAGACTAGTGCTTGAGAAATATCAGACAAGATTCACCTTCAATTCTAATTCAATTTTGCCAATACTGTAGAACAATATAGGTTTAAAATGATTATGTACGTGTAAATTTTGCTCTTGATACTGTAGAACAGTAGGTTTAAAATGATCATACGGTACGTGCAAACAAAAAATATGCACAAGACAAAGAAATTGATACCATATACGAACTTTTCCGCTTCATGTATTTGCTTCCTTAAAGTACAGGGGCACATGTCGTGTATTACCGAGAATATAAACGCACGATAAACGAAAGAATTTCGAAGATTCACGAAGCATTGGTAAAATCATCACAAATCAAGCCCAGCGGGTTTTGTTTTCCTTTTCTCTTCCCTTCCCGCTCTATCTACACCTCCCCGTTCCCCTTAAAGAAGTCATGGATGCATCAGATTGACTGAAGATAATAAAATGTGATAAAAACGTCAAAATGGTCTATTCCGTATCTGGGTATTACATAAGAGTAACGATGTCTTGACCCTAGTGAAAGCTAAATTTCCCACTCTTATTTTCTTTTTCTTGTTTGTTCTTACATCAGGAAGGAAGTCAGTGCATAAATGTCCTCTCAATGAAAGTCCAATCCAGTGTGCAAATAGAGGACTTCATTAGCTTGTGTCCACCTATACCATCGTCGTGTTGACACTCCAAATGTCATTGCATATTTGCCAATTCGGCGCGCTCACAAATGCCAACAGGGCAAAGTATAGCGGCTAGCAGGATGCACTTCCCAAGGTTTTCGTAACACCTCCGTAATGAGGTGTCTCGCATACTTCCTGATTGGTGCTCTAAATCTCAAAACAATGTATACTGCCGCCCACACAGTCGGAATAATTATATAAGAATTGAACAAATAGGAAGCCAGGACTTTCGAATTAGCCGGAATCACATACGATTTTTTTTTTATTTGACAGAGATACTGAAATAACTGCGCTAGTACTATGATAACGTCAGTAGTTAATATTCCTGCTCCGATTCAAATTCGGCTCTAACACTCAATAACCTCGTTGTCTTCAAAAGCCTGATAATCCCAATAATCGGAGTTCATATTTCATGTCATCATTTAGTCTCAAACTTTCGTTGGAAGACGGATAAAATGACATTTATATTTGCTATCTGCATTAGATATAAAGATACCGACAAGCTTTGAAGGCGTTGATTTACATACTAAATACCATTATGCTGTAACCACCGTAGAATCACGATACCAAGAAATTTTGAACAGAATTTTGGCTTCAAACTTTAGTTGGAAGACGGAGAAAATGGCATTTAATTTACTATCTGCGTTAGATATGAAGATACCCACAAACATTGAGCGTGTTGATTTGTACTAAATACCATTTGTACTATACCATTAAGCACCGTAGAACCAGGTTGCTCTCTGTACTTCAGGCACAAAACTTTTCACTTATTGTCTTTCTCTCTTCTGTTTCTCATCCTTTTTCTTCAAATCTTTTGTTTGTTTTCTTTTTAGAATAGGGGGATATAACAATGGGAGCTGTCTATACAGGCTGTACTAAGTATACAAGGTACATGGGTTGGCTATATAATATCCTATCCAAGTCAAGTATAAGAAATGGATACTTATGGCTTTCTGAACTTGCGGCGACTCTGACATTCCCGGCTATCAATACTCCTTGATCTTTTGTATCTTCCTGTTAGTTTTACGGGTTTATTTCTGTCTCTCTGTCTCTGTAGAGAACCCTAAACCACCTGCATCGATTCTTTATCTTTATTTGTGTATTTTCTGTGTGGTTAAATGCGTAAAGTTTGGCCCACAGCACACCGCAGTGCCCCAGATCAGAATCTCGGCTTGAATGCAAATTAAGTTTTTGCCGCCCAAGGCAGAGAGTTGTGGCCAGGGCATGAATATTCATCAGAGACTGTTCTGATTACACAAGTAGGATCTTACAGTAGCTACTTGTGACATTAAAACAGAGGATATCAGATTTGTTAGACACTATAAAATAAAAATGTAGTAAGGTTTGCAGTGTTTCAGCACTGCAAACGGTTTTGATATAATCTATTCCAGCGATGGAGTTATTTTCTTGCAAAGAAACTTCTGTAGGATGTGAGAAATAGGATGTGAGGCAACCGCATAAAGAATTATAAACATATATTCTCTGCGTTTTGCGACTTTCATCTTCAGATATACCATTATATTTCGTAAGAGTATACATGTATCTTATATATATATATATATATATATATATATATATATATATATATATATATATATATACACCCACACACAATATTGTCTTCTGAGAAAGAAATGCGAGCTTCTTAATGGTTTGGAGCTATAGGAAAATAATGAAGAACAAGGGTCATCGCCTTGTCAATGCGAATAGGAGTTATCGGAATGATACCCGCAAACGTCAAGTAAATATTTGATGAATGCTTCGCGCTCTCTCGCCAGTCTCTCGTTACCGTGATCATCCAGGGACCGGATGTGCCCCCGCAGCATTTTTGCTCCGGCGACCAGGAGGCTAAGCCGGATGGGAAGGCGAGATGACGTAGAAAGTCTCATTTTGACGTCACAATGAATTGTCGAGAAACCCAGCAACCGTTGCTTGCCCTTCTGAGCTTGTTTATCCCGCTCTCCCTCCTTCTCTTTCATTCCGTTTCTTTCTCTCTCTCTCTCTCTCTCTCTCTCTCTCTCTATGTCTCCCTATCTCTTTTTCCCTTTCTATATAATATGTCTGTCGCTCGCTATCTCTCTCCCTCTCTTTCTATCTATCTACTTATCTCTCTCTCTTTCTATCTATCTACTTATCTCTCTCTCTCTTTCTATCTATCTACTTATCTTTCTCTCTCTTTCTATCTATCTAATTCTCTCTCTCTCTCTCTCTCTCTGTTCTCAATCATGTACATGGCACCGCACAGTGCGCTCATCAATATCGATGATATGCAATTAGAGATACAATAAAAATCGTTTCCCGCGGTATACAATATAATGGCTGATGACGCCAGAAGCGTAATTATATGACTTATCCATACGCCGTCGAAAGGCCATGTTCGGTTGTGTAACCCTGGCCTAGGACTTTTGATGGGTGTCTACTTTCATTGACTGTCATGAACAGATAATCGATTTCTTCTTAACTCAAGAGAGAGAGAGAGATAAAGAGTCGTGGTAGACAGACAGTAAATGAGGAAGAGACTTTAAGAGAGGACAAAGAGATAAAATGGTTCATTGCTGGTAATCAACCCAAGAGGAGTAATGTGTAAACGAGGTACATTAGGGTGTTAACACTCTCCGTGCCACATTAATTTTTTGTCCGTAGGTATGTACGTAAAATTGGTGTTTATTTGACTCATTGGCGCAGAAAGAGTTAAGAGTGGGGGAGGGGGGAGGGGGGAGGGGGGGGGGGGGGGCTAAAGAAAGGGGGTCGTGAGAGGAGGCCACGGGAAATGTAGTAACATTACCACGATGCCTTGGGATATGAATGTTGGGAGACGGAGGAAATCAAATGTGAAACGGACACTGTTGCCAAGCCCTTCGACGAAAATAAAGTCGATTGAATTACTACTGAACGTCATCCCGTATATATACACACGAGATGTTGACAGAGAGAGAGAGAGAGAGAGAGAGAGAGAGAGAGAGAGATGGGATGAAAGGGAGAGAAGATGCAATGCGTAGATATGCTAGGAATATCAAAAGATAAATTAGAAAGACTTAGGTAAAGACCTACACTGGAAAACAGTAAAATCAAACCGCCAATTCAAAATGTGCACGACTCATCAATATTGCATTAATGTTTACTACTCGTACTGGGGTGTTTGAGATATACAAACTGGAGAGTAAAATAGATGGAAGAGAGAGAGAGAAAGGATCGAAGAGAGGGAGAGAGAAGAAGGGGGCAATAGAGATCAGAATGATTACCTTCAATGTTGGGGTAGTGATGTTGACAATCAAGTTTTTAAGAGTTTGCCAGGAACAGCTCCAAGATTATGCTTGGCCCGGAAAAAAAAAGACAGTTAGTAGTTCTTGATTATCAATGAAAAGTTCTTCTGGCCAGAAATCGGAGTAATATTACTTGGTTTATGAATTAAATCCAATTTCTTTGACGATTTTATGACGATGATAAAATGAATTTAGTCATTCCATGACATTTCAACACACTGTTCTAGTTTCGCAACTCATAAAAATTACCTGTGCACGATAAACTCTGCCCTTGTAATCCTGTTACAGA
This sequence comes from Diadema antillarum, assembly GCF_040938485.1. Lineage (NCBI taxonomy): Eukaryota > Metazoa > Echinodermata > Echinoidea > Diadematoida > Diadematidae > Diadema > Diadema antillarum. Next base: position 235,763 of record NW_027271243.1, on the reverse strand, counting down.
TAGAGACAACAACCATGTGGCACATTTGCTTTCGCTGACTTCAACCCGCAGTGTACACCAAGGTGGCTGTAACCAAGCGAAACATGTAGCCATAATATCACAAACCCTTACTTTGTTTTGGTAGCCAATCGTCGTATCCACTGAATTAAAGGCATTATTTACCATTTGCAAATAAAACAAAAACCCAGCTTAGTGCTTCAAAATATGTCCCAAACGTGACTCAGGGATAGAAACAACCAGCTTACAAATGTTAATCAATGTAATCAATGTTGAGTGTTGTGCAATATACAAAATCTGAACAATAGTTATAATATAATTGTTTTTAGACTAAAACCGTCTACAGTTATGGTTTAGTGAGAAAATCTCCTTACATTTTAGGCTTTATTGCAAAACCTTTACATGGAAGGATGTATTTGTGATACAACTGACCTAGTTATGCATCGAAGGTGATAACAGAAACATTATTTTTTTCTATCACTGCTCCCAATGGTACACAGCACCTTTAATAATTTCTTTTACCGATTTGCCGACATGTCTCGACACTCAAATATAACTGACAAGATTTTATTCACTTTTTTTTGATAAGAAATAATATATCCAATCCAAAAAGTACTTAGTGTATCACTCTGGACCTCTCTTCATTTTAAAGATGTATTGCTGCCCCAGAGTGGACTGGCTAAAGATTTAAGTTAAGTGCTTGACCACATAAAGGCTTATCGCACTTATGTATATGACTGTATTGAGAGATATTCAAGATACCTGACCTGCAATATTCAGCATTCATGCCATCTAGACAAGAACTCGTACACAATTTAAAGATTGGCTTCGATTCGGTGCCTGACCACATTAATGTTTAACGCACTTATGTATCTATGTTGACAAATATTCTTCATACCTGACGACCACTTCGTACAATATTCAATATCCATGACATCAAGACAAGTGCTCATACACAACTCAAAAAACTGCATTCCTTGTTTCGTAAATCGAACTACGTTAACTTATTTGTCTAAAGATGTGTTTGTACACCTTTACACTTTGTACTGAGGGGATATTTTATGTCGAGATGGGCTGATTTCAAGATAAATTATGGAAAAGTAGCAAAGATTAGATCGTTCTACGAGACGTTCGTATTAGATCATAATTATGTAAGTGAAACGAGAACACGGATCTCTTCATGTATTTGTCATTCAAGTTAATGAACGGGAGTTAGAAGATCAGTATGGTCATCATTAGTGGTTGTATGAATATTGCATACATACCTTTGTGCCATCGTTGCACATTATTTTGCACACACAAACACAGACGCACACACACACACACACACACACACAATGATAGCACAGATAGCACTGTATTTTAGGTACGATTTAAACCTACCTCTATATTATTCATAATATACTAAGTTGAATTATTAACAGAAAAATACCAGAAGTCAAATTAAACTGTATAAACTGAATTAAAGAACAAGCCCAAGATACGTCACCTTTTATTCGCACACAGTTTCTAAAGACCTTGTGCAACACTAAATGTCAAATTAGATTGACAATCCACTGCATAATGAAGCAGTAAGAGTGGGGAAATAGATCATTCGGCCTCTCGTGTGGTGCTTTGATCGAAAGAAAAAAATGCTTAGTTTTAGGCAAGACATGTGACAGTATAAATGTCAAGAAGGAGAATTCCTTCAGTCAATTACTGGTATGTATACTTCCTCAATTGTCATAAAATCATTTTTCATTGGGTTCATGTATTGACGTCATCTCTTACCTTACCAAAGCCACAAGTCTATTTACTATTGTTTCTTTCAATTCGTACCTGTCACCAAAGTGAAGGTAGAGTGATTGGCATTATTCATTGAGGAGGTATATAGGACCAACGCAATTTTGAGTCTTTTGCCATCTCAGTCGAGATGATATGTGTCCTTTCAATCATGTTAATTAAACTGGCAGCTCACTGGAGTGTACTTCAGATAGGAATATGGCTATTTCAGCGTGATGAATTGCTATCAGCTGCCGTTAATTTCGGCGCAGCATAAGCGCTCCTCAATTCAATTTCGCTCACCGAGCAAAGATGTTTATTTACAAAGGTTTGCGGATCTGTCATGGTGAGAATCATTTCACTTCCAACACCGCCTTTCGCTGGGTCTGCGTGACGTCACACCATGAGGGGTATAGACATGAAATAGTAACAGGCGAACCTGTCAGTGCGGGTTGCGTCACTAAACGCGCCACGCGCCTGTGTAACGATGATCGACTTACTATTGCGATCGATACCGTTTTGGGAGCTCTAATTCAATAAGTCGGAGTAGACGATAGCTTTTGTCAACATCTTGCAATGACGACGGTTTACGTATTTGGAATGAAGAGTGAAGCATTGAGGCAACTGGGATCCCTAATTTAATTAACTCCCGTCACAGGAATATATTTTCACTTTACTTCTTGTTTTTGTTTTTTTCTTTGTGTACGTGGCGGGGGGGGGGGCGAGGTTCGACTTGGATGTTCTCGCAACAAATTGAGATCCACTTCAATTGCAGCGCTTTTTTTGAAATCGTAAACTTCTTTGCCTTATTTATATAAACTTGCTTCTATCGGCATGGAAGCGATGTCAAAAGAACTTTTTAGCGACATCATCAAACCCACATTTTCTGGGTGCTCATGTGTGCATGTGGGGGGGGGGGGTGTTGAGAAAGAGATATTTACGCACTTGTGCATTCTAACCTAGCTATTGTTCCTACTCCAAATTAATCAATATTCTACCGCAATTTTTTTGCATGGATCACGGTATTTTGAAGCATTTCAGTTACTCTAAACTTTCACTAAAATCAAACCCCTTAAAAGCTTTTAACAAGGTCTATCACTATGAAATTGAATGATGACATATTTACTTTAGTTATCATTGTTCCTTCATACATTAATTATGGATAAGCAGACAATGACGTCACCATGAAAGCAGTAGCTGCTAGATATCATTATCTGAAAAAGCAAATACGAAAAAAGAAAATGCATATCACTCTCAAATCAGCCATTCTACATATTGCATGTAATTAATACTGACATGGAAATCACACTATTACCAACAATGGGACGATAAGAAGACCTCACACACTTACCCCTTTAAAGAGGAAATCCAGTCCAAATGTAAGTTAGTCTGATGAAAAAGAGTAAAATTTTACGAGTTCAGCGGTAAAAATTTGACTGAAATTGGATGAAAAATAAGGAAGTTATGACATTTTGAGGTTTTGCTAATTTGTGCCAACAGTTCTTGTACAGTGGATATGAATATGCATATGAGTGAGCTAACCATGCAATACCCTCACAATGTTTTCCATTGATCGTGTACAAAAAATGACGAAAATTCAAGGTTTTTGTCGTTGAAGTCTGAAACATGACGTTATTCCTGGTTGTATAACGTCAGAATTGTGATCAGTTAGATATACGAGGATTTGAGCCTCGGGCATAATTGCGTTTGTATGAAAAACTGGAAATTCCACAATTTTATGTACAAACTATTATCATGATTATGGTAAGTTGTGAGGGAATGACATGCTCACTTGCAATTTGCGTATTGACTGTTCAGGAACTGTTTCCCCCCAAAAAATAGCGAAACTTCAAAATGTCATAACTTCCTTATTTTTCATCCAATTTCAATCAAATTTATGCCGCTGAACTCGTAATATTTTACTCTTTCTTATCAGACTAACTTGTATTTGGACTGGATTTCCCCTTCAAATAGAAAGTATCTATTTATTCAACGTTCATGTTAGTCATTTCCACCAAAGGATAACATACGATATACGAAAAAAAAAATCCTGAAAAATATATCTAAGAAGTAATGGCCAACAATCATGTCTTTACTATACATCTCAGAGAATGATGTAGTCAAGAAGGATACAGGCCTTTCGTATTTTAATTTCACGCGCAGGGATGATATTAACAGATCAATGGAAAGCAACACTGAAACATTACAGAAGACGATGACCATTACATGAAAGAGTATTCAAGAAGCAAGACAAATTTCCTTTATTCTTAATTCTTAAAGTTATCGGGTGAAGAGATGAGGCTCAAATCTGATTATTTGTAAAACATGAAAGACTGGTAGTACATACAGGATATTCTATAAAAGAAGAATTTTTATTCTACCTCGCATCTTGAAATAGTTCATTCATACTATAGTTATCACTAGGCCTATAGAGATTTCTATTTTGCCTGCATGACGTTGTATATACTTCTAGAGTTGTTATTGAAGCTATTACCGAGAAATAGAGGTACGTTATATATTGACGAAAGCATGGTTGTGCCATCGACATACTCATTAACAGCATAATACTTAGCAGATTTGTATTCTGTAACAAATAAAAAGATATAGATACGTAAGGGACTTTGAATTGGTAAAAATTCTAATCGCACGCTGCTGACGGATATGCGTACGATACAGATTGTGTTTCGAACAATATTATATGATTATAATTTATACAATTACCTTCAAGAACTTCCTTCAACATTACCGTTGTTTGGCGAGTAGGCTTAATTGTTTGGGTTATGATTAGGGCATCAGATTTCAAAGAACACGATGATACAATTAAGTCCGCTCGCTATGGCCACTGACTTAATCTAAAGCCCTTCGCACACTATATGACTTTCGGTCACACGACTGACTTTTCATCCAAAATAATCACAACAGTCTCGAAATGAACACGCTTGTTTATTTCAGATCCAAAGTCGGTCAGTCGTGCGACCTACAGTCGTATAGTATGCGGTGGCTTTAAGTTGCTAGATTCATGGGACTATTAACACAAACAAAATCTCACGGGACTACACAGCAACTGCAGTTACATGCAGCCAAGAAGCCAAACCAACGGGTCATCAAATATAATTCAGAAATATAGAGTGCTTGGATCTACTGGTGTAGTTAAACACTTCATCCGTCATCAATATCTAGAACTGGGTTGAGCATTCCAAAGCAATCCAAATGGGTGAAATTATATACAAAAAAAAAACACCAACATTCAAATCATACACAGTAGGGATTGCCTTTCCGTATTTCACCATAGTCCCACGCACTCATAGAGATGCTGTCATTCTTAATGAGAGCATCTTTGAGCATGGTTTATGCGTGTGGATGTTATATGGTCAATCACTTTGTCAAAACTGTGGATCGATGAATGGATAGGCGTTATCATTAAGAATCTACTATTAAACTGTAACTATATTGACCATTATAATGTGTGACCTTGTAAATGGGTCAACCCAGCCAATCTTGAGTTTTTCATGTTTTTCTAACAGAGTAAGACTTCTTCTTCATTATGACAAAGTTTGGGATCATAAAAAAAATAGAAATGTTTTAGTCGTTTTTTGCAAACACTCTTTGAAAGAATCGTTGATTAGGTGTGTCTTATATGAGTCCCCTTTTCATTTCTTAAAAACCCTGTCAATACTGTTCACTTTCAAGTCTAATAACTTTAGAAAGGATAATGCTAATGCTTTGAAAGTTGGCATTTATCACCTACTGAATGTGTTAATAAAGCATGCTTAATTTCAGCTGAAGCTGATGATCCCTTTACTGTTGTTGCTCCGGTAGTTTACTATATGTTTTTGTTCCGTTCATCTCACAGCTAGCACGGCTTGGTAAAAGCTTAAAGACCCTGTACTTGACAGCATGTTCAGAGCCTCTTTTCTCAGTTCACACTTTCCAGAGTGTGTGCTTTCTTTCAAATATTAGGTTAGGTTAGGTTAGGTAAGTCCATTTGCATCGAGTTATACATCATATTAAAGCTTATAATCTTCTCTTTCAGTATCTGTTCTTAACTTAAAATCCATGTCTGGCGACTTTTTGTTGGTTTTGTAATGCAGCTTCATATATAATGTTTTACTTTTACATCATCATTCATGCAATTGTGGCTCCATTTAAATACCGTCCAATCTTGGATCCATGCGATTTGCTCCATTTGCTAGCACGCCGAGAACCCCGCGGCACACTACGTACGTATAAAACGCTTGCTTTTGCAGTGTGCATGCGTGCAATCAAGATTGACGGACAACGTTTCTCAATTCATAGAACATGAAATGATAACGACCTATTTTTACGTGTTTACAGTTAATTAATTTTTTTTTTTCGTGCAATGGACAGAATATTTCATAAGGTGGCAAATGAAATTATTGATTATATTCAACTCGGCTGGGCTGAGTTGAATGGATCATTTTTCATATTTCGTCTCATGAAATAGTCTGTCCATATTGCACTCATAATGAATTGTCATTATTTTTAATATGCCAGCCCGCCACATTAGCAATTAGTAGTAGTAGTAGTAGTAGTAGTAGTAGAAGTAATAGTAGTCATGGCCGTCGCCACGTTTTTTAAAGTGGGGGGGGGGGGGCAACTTCCGGGTTTCATGAGCTAACACCCCCCCCCCCCCCCCCCCGCCGGCCCTAGTAGTAGTAGTAGTAGTAGTAGTAGTAGTAGTAGTAGTAGTAGTAGTAGTAGTAGTAGTAGTAGTATAGAAGTAACAATAGTAGTATCAGGGAGGTCCACATCCCTGGTAGTATAGTAGTAGTACATAATTATGTAGTAGCATAGTAGTAGTTGTAGATGTGTCATTGGCGAATGTAAACGACTTCCGTGTAAAATTGTTGAAGGAAAAAGCGGCATCGAGCCTGTGAGAACTCATGTGCACCCATCTGAATAACACGCACTTGGCATTTGAATTGCTCTAGAAAGAAAAAAAAAACAACAACAAACATAGAATGTGTGCGCGCCATCCGGAGAAAAGCGCCGTCGGGATACCAAATACCCAGCCGCCTTCTCAAGAGCCCCTCGAAACATATCGGTTTCGGTTTGTAAAAATAGCAGGGACTAAAAGAGACGGAGTATATAGGAGTTTTAGGTCATCATTCTCTCAGTCTAGCTGGTGTATGATAAGCTCTTTGGAGCTTCACTTTTATCAGTTTGGTTTTCTTTTTCCCCTGATTGAGCATTTGCCAAGAATATTGTGACATGTTCCTTGCTCCATGCTTGATGACGTTCATACCATCAAAGGAAGTATTCGATCGTCCAGGTAATCGTCACCTGATAACGCGCCCTTCACCTCTGTAGCTATGCATTTGTTAATATCTATCCATCTACTGCTCTATTATTTCTAGATCCTTTCCATGGATCTGTCCCTTTCGCCAAATTCTTTCACTTTTGATTTTTGTCAAATACCATAATGATTATTTCATTGTCGTTTTCCCATTCTTCCCAATCAATAGGCTTTCACGGTATACTCCTTTTTTTTTGTATTTATAAGGCCCCTCATTCCACTTATCTACAAATTTTATTTAAAACGACATAAAAGCTGAGGGGCTTAGGAACTAGATTCCTTATATAGGACTATTGTTAAGAAACTATCAATGTTCTCGTCAGAGTATAGACTTCGGTGCTATTCATATAGGAACGCAACAAAGCGTGGCGTTCACCATTCCAGCCTGCAACAATGTCATGCATGCCATCCACCTTCCTTCTGCACACTCCTCTGTCTTTAGTGTATATTCCTCCGTCGCTGAGAGAGTCATCCACTGGCCGGGGCGATGCCGATCTATTGGTGGGATACCACCCGACCAAAGTCAATATTAGTGATATTTGAGCCCAGCAGTGTCCGGGTGAGCGCTGCCAGAGTGGTTCGGGTTACGCTCTCAGACGGAGTCATCTCGGACCATGGGCGACGGAGAATTGGGTAGGGTGGTTTTTTTTTCTGTATTCTTGTTGTGTTTTTTATTTTTTTTCTTTAAGATTTTTTTTTTTAAAATTATGACCACTTTGCGACATCCAACGAAAGGAGTCACAACCGTGGACGCCCATCTTGTAAAGACAAATTTGCTATTGCGAACGCCCTGCTCCTTTTCACAAATACAGATTTTGAAGTCGGAAAGGCGTTAACCTTCATGTGCTTTTTAAAAGAGTCCGCATCATGACGTTTCTTTGTAGATTGTGCCCGCGAAAAAAATTTATTTCTAAATTGATTGAAATCAATAAAAAATAATATGATTCATGGTGTATTGATGACAGTTTTTTGTCTGTGTGTGTGTGTGTTTTATTTCTAGGGGATGCAGATGAAACCTGCAGAATTATCCTGTGATACTTAATAAGAAATAAATGAATTGTTATGAATATGTATATATGTTAATTAGTGCATCGTGGTCGGTCCACGTTGAGCAGAGGAGGTTTCGAGGCTTTTTCGGACTGACGCTCGATCGAGGGGAGGAACAAAGTTCAGTTGAACAAGAAAGTTTTGTGGTGATCCGTTTGGTGTCACTGATGATATGTGTGACGTGTTGGTGAGTTGCCACCATCCTTTCCTCTCCTCTATAACAATTAGGTGCTTGTCCGGGAACTGAACGCGGGACCTCTCGCACCCCAAGGGAGAATCATTACACTAATGAACATGAATAAATAAAATACATAAATAAAAAGATTGCAAACAAACAGGAGTTTGTCGCTAAAGTCACGATAACGTAAAGGAAAGAGAAAGATGGAATGCATAACCGGAACAGGGATCTCATCGTTATAATTTTGTATACTGATTTGTTGAATTATCTCTGCATTCCAAATTTTACAAAGAACTTTTGTAAAGAAATATATATACTTTATTCAATTGTTCTTGCCTTTTTTTCCCCTAAATTTCCAATCCATTGAGGCTTTTATATCAATCCTACCGTCTAACTTACTCGTCACCTTCGGAACAAACAGTCGGGAAATGTTTTCCCTGATTGGTTCCCTAATTAACATTGATTACCCTTCTCCCTCGAGACACGTTCTCCGATAACAACCCCCTGGTATCTCAAACAATCTTTTCCGTCTGCGGGACGTGACATCGACACACGTAGCTCATAGCTGCAAACCTCCAGGGCGGGGCAAACGTCATTGATCAACTTCTCCAAAATAGACCTCCTCAATGGTTTCCTTTATCTGCAATGGCTCGGAGGTCCGGCGTATCACATCTCTGTGTGTGCTGGCGCGAGTGCATGATTGGGTTTTGTATGTTACTATATATGTGACTGTATGTGCGCGTCCCGTGTTACTTATTTTGGCTTGATATTTCATGCCACTTTAGACCCCCCCCCCCCCCCCCGCCAACAGCCTCTACTTCATCAGAGAGAACTCCAAACATCAACCTTACCCTTCCTTTTTTATCTTTCCGACCCTCTTTCCATCCATCCCTCTCTCTCAATCTCTCTTTCTCTCTTTCAGTCGAGTTGAGTTCCTACCTCAGACAGCATGCGTCAATATTTCTGTAATACTAGCCGAAATTAGCTCGCACCGAGCGCGCTCCACGGATTGCGTGACACGCTTAACAGAAGGTCTTTTGACGGTGTGGCATCAACTAAGTGAATTTGTACCTTAACCTGAGCGCCCAATTAACACGTGTCGGACATCGACAGAGCCACGGTTTGATTTTCTCAAAATACCTTTACTTATAAGAGTAGCTCGTGTTTGTTTGAATATTTGCTGTAGTTAGATTTGTAAGTGTGGGCGTGTTGACCTTACCCACTCCCATAGAACTATATTTTCAGAAAGCACATTCGTGCAACATTGGAAACTAAAACGTTGCACTACGAACTTTATCATGCCAAATGTAATCATGGTGTAATAGGCTATTCATTTTCCCTATATTTACTGTATACTATCAAGTATTATCATTCGTAAAGATGTGAGAAGTCATGGTCAATAAGCATTATTTTCTTCCAAACTTTTAGCCCTCCATTGACTGTTTTATTGTCTCAGTGTTTACATAATACAAATAATAATATTCAACCAAAATCTCGGTTTTTTTTTCTTAACATTTCTCTCGTTAACATTAACAAAAACAAAGGTTGGAGTGACTGCCACTTTGAACTGAATTTGTTGAGAGTACTTGATACAGAATAAAAAATCTCATCTGCCTAACATTCAATAATTTTTTTCTTCATTAAGTTAAACCTAGGGACTTTATTCTTTAACTTTTGTACAAACAATTGTTGCTAAATAATCAGAATCGCAACACAGTTTAGAATGTCGTTTCTCTTTTCTTTAGAACCAAAATTGATATTTTTTTCAGACTAAACTTTATATGTGCTCTAGAACCTTCATTTATCCATTTTTCAGTAAGCATTATTCAAGACAGAAATAAAAGAGAACCAATGAAAATAACACTCCTCTTCACACAAGAAGAAAATTGCTTAGGTGGTCACATAAAAATTGATGCAAGTATGCATGAAAATAAACATACACACGCACATGCACACACACATACATGTATATATATACATATAATATTATATATGATACATTAATGACGAAGACAGAGAGAGAGAGAGAGAAGGTGGGGAGAGATGATCTGATTATTTCGTTAATGAAATCTGCAGTCTTCTATGGTGTTTGTTTGTTTGTTGTTGGGTTTTTTTTTTGGAGAAATTATGTCACATTTCGATGACATTATACTCCTATAGTTCATTCATGGCGTTTCGCTTATCTTATACTGTCAGGGGTTAATCACTTGTCATGTCTTTCAGAAGTCGGAGTCCAAACCCATGTCAGCGGTGGAGTTTTTCTAGCCAGTGATCTCTCAGATGACTTATACTCGAACATGATTAACGCTTATTAAGGATTTCTCTCACGTCTTCATTATATGAGCTCCGCTGCAGCAAACTCCCTAATCTATTTTCATCATGGTTTATCTTTTGTGTCAGTAGCTCTCCTAAAAACCAGCATATTTGCTGTGGAAATTCCTGTGTGTTTGAATGAGAGAAACAGGTTGCTATTCAAAGGGGGACGTTCATAATCCACAATGGGCCTCCATTCATCTCATACTCCCCTTTACCATGTTTATACCTTTTCGATCTCAATGTCTGTGGATATACCTGCTCACACAATCATCATTTTGCCGATTCTCGAAAGTCTAACAGATGTTAAAGGGGATGGCTAGTAACTGATCAGTGGGAATCAGTGGGAATGCTGGGGGATGATTGTTCCAATCCTTGTGGGATTCATTTGAGAGTACATTATATTTCTATTGTTGTGTGGAAATTATTTGCTTCAGAATGGTCTCATATTCACGTAATGTCCAGTTTAATGCTTCCAGGTTAGCATGCCTGTACAAGGACGGGGCATTAAACTGCACATTACTTGAATATGAGACCGTTCTGAGGCAAATAATTTTCACACAATAATAGATATATAATGTACTCTTAAATGAATCCCACAAGAATTGGAACAATCATCCCCCAGCATTCCCACTGATTCCCACTGATCAGTTACTAGCCATCCCCTTTAAGACTTTTCCTGATTTGTCACTGTTAATTGATTCAGCCTACAAGACTGTTGGATTCATAAACTTTCCTTAACCCTTTCTATGCCAATGAGTCAAATGTACTCACGCACAAACCTATGAAAGGGTAACTATTGTGGGGTGCTGTTCGTTATTCCCAAGGTTCGCTATTCCGGAGGTTCGTTATTCCGAAGGTTCGTTAATCCGAAACACACAAATTCCCTATACGTAGAGGTTCGTTAATCCGAAAATGGAAAATGAAAAAGGGTTCGTTAATCCGAACATTTCTGGCGTTATTCCGAAGGTTCGTTATTCCGGAGATTCGTTAATCCGAAAGTGAAATTCGGAATAGCAAACCTTCGGAATAACGAATCTTCGGACTAAAGAGCCTTCGGAATAACGAACCTTCGGAATAACGAGCTGTAACCCTATTGTGTCAAGGAGAGGGTTAAAGGGTAATTTTCCTCAAATGTACGTGTGGATTTAGATTATGCAGGAATGTTAGTATTACACACTCATCACTTGGAGTTTGAGGAAAATCGGACGATCTCTTTTTCCAGCGATGAAGGCACAGTGATCTACAAAAATTTGAAACTTTATTATTCAGTGGTTAAATGGATTTCTGATTTTCCCCCAAACGTCACTGATTCGTACTACTAAAATTTAGGCGCTCACTGAAAACATAAATACTGCTATATAGTTTAAACCTCCCTTTAAGCTGTAATAAGTTACATGTTAGCAGGGTTTGCTTCTTTTTTGATCATGGTTAATGTCAAGTTTCTTATCGTATGATAAACGTCTTATCTTCTTTTTTAAAAATCACTCTCGCCATCTTCTTATCTTGTTGGCCATAGAGATACATGGGGAGGCCGGGCAACCCGTAAGGGTAATGGTTTTAATTTGGGGAGAGTTACCTTATGCCAAGCTTCTGACTCTTTCATATCGGCATTCAACTTACTGATCTACAATCTAAAGTGTAAACAAACAAGCATATGTTTATGATACATGATATGCACATAGTGTATGTACTTACATTACGCGCAGAATATGAGATGTGTTGATTAATTCTTATTTCGAGGGGCAATATGCAATACCAATGGCATCGTTGAAAGATGATTTTGTTCGTTCGTTTGTGTGTCTGTTTGTTTGTTTGCTTGTTTGTTTTGCTTGAAAAATCATGGGTAACTGTTTGTTGTAGTTACTTTTTTTTCAGCAAGAATGGTTTTCCACTCGTGATGAAATAAGCTACACGCACCATGTTTCCTAATGTGCTTTTGCACTCTGGACCAGTGTCTAAAAAAAAAATTAAAAAAAAAAAATACGTGATGCTGCATACTACATGGTTGTCAAATCATGCAGGTTACACATTTATTCATTTAAGCTATGTCATGAAGGTAGGCGAGTTGCACAGCTTAGATTGAGAGTTGTTTTAGATCAACCTTGTTAATTGCTATCTCTACACGCGCACTACGTCCGTTTGTAGTTATTACACTAATCAAAGTGTTTATCGGCTTAAAAGAAATACATTATGATTAAATAGGTCAGTGCGACGTGCGCGTTGATACAATACAGAAGAGTATTATCGGCGCCACAGCGTATCCTGTGACTGCCCTGCGATCGGTGGGGTGATGTCACTATTGTTTATGCATTGTGTTCGTGACGATCAAACGCGATCAAAAAAAAAAAAGGCCATCAAGCCCAGATAACATGCTATAAATCACTCCCATGAGGTTCGTGTGATCCATTTCGTAACGATTTCATATAACATATCTATTTTTAATGAAACTCCCTGTGGCGTTGCTTTTATAACAAGGTCGCAGACTTTGTAATGGCTTTATAATCGGTCAGATTTCATTAAAGTGGAGAGATTACACCAGTCTGAAAATGGGAACTGGGCATTCTATTGGATGCATTGCAAGGGAGGAAGTGGGCAGCTCAATATGTCTCAACTGTATAAAGTTTCTGCAGTGTTTGTTATTTTCAGTCTAAAAGTCTTCATGAGTTTTTACAGAGAGAGGTTAGAATTTGTATGCTCCCTCATGGGAAAGCAACTGTTATACTTTGGTGTCGCGAATCGCCCATGTGACTGCATTATTAACTTGTATATAAACATGGTTAAGGTTTTTCTTTTTGAAATAATATGCTATTCATGTGTTGAAAATGCAAGACAAGACCCACTCCATTTAATAAATTGCCTTCCGAATGAGGAACAGACGTTGTTTTTTGTCGAAACGAAAGTAGTACAAAAAACAAAACGAAAACATAGTTGCCAAAATTATGTATGAATTTGAATATGACATAATGTTATACGGTATGAGATAATTATGTTAAAACAAATTCAGGCTTCATGTGTGTGTGTGTGTGTGTGTGTGTGTGTGTATGTGTGTGTGTGTGTGTGTGTTTGTGTGTACGAGTAAGTGTTACCAAATTGTGTGCTTTGCTTTTATCTCCTTCCTTTTGATTGCTACTTTGTTTATAGGTGTATAAACTAAACATTCATGACCAGATTGCATGGAACCGTAATCATGATAATCAAAATCTTCTAACATAATTTATTAGACAATAAGTCAGTATTCACCAATAGTGCGACTGATAGAGCAACATAGTGCAAAAGTGGATATTTTCGCGCGACTATAGTCCAATTTTTCGTTCTAGGCCGAGTAAGAAGAGTTTCACGTGTTTTTAATTCAGCGGAATCAAGACATCAACTAATGGAACAATGGGCTAGCAAAAATATTTGCGTGCTTTTATTTTCGCGCTAATTTCTCGTTGTGCGAAATGCGCGAAAATTTCCACTTTTACAGTAATCATGTCACCATCAAGACTGTATTCCCTATCATCGAGCTAGTTTACCAACACATACACACCCCATTCTAGTATTTCACTTACTGATATAACATTTATGTTCATCTATGCTGCTCATGTTTCTCTTCGCTTATCTTTGTTTGAAATTGGTATTCAACTTTTGATCTGTATACACAGTATGTACCTCCGGAATTTTCTGCTTATCAGCCAAATGACCGGTCTTCGTCTTGATCAAGTGACAGTCAATAATCGGGTTGCTAGAGCCTTTTGTCAAGGCCCTCTCGCTGTATGATGGCTATAACTGGCGAGCAAAGCGAGCCCAGCCGAGCTGATAACCGGAGGGCCAAACCCCAAAAAGTCGCTTACTTAACGAGTGAGTTGCACTCTCTCTACAAACTAAGTAGACCATGCTTATTTTCAAGTTTTTATTGTAACAAACAACATTCCACTGGTCTACCTCAAAAAATTTGTTGCGAAAGCCTCCAAATCCAAGATGGCGTCCAAGATGGCCGCCATATTTACTGAATTTGTTATTTGAAAGATAGAATTTGATTGAAAGATCAGATTTCAACAAATGTGATGTCATATGAAAGAGAATAAAATTTTCTACAAGTTGATACCATTTTTGTGGGTTATTGTGATAAGTGGATTGAGATTTTAAGGAAAAAACACTCATTTTTTGATATTTTTCTGAAAAAAGGAAAATCATAAAAATGCTTGATTGAGCATAAGTCAGAGAAAGACTGAAGGATTATCTTAAAACGTTTCAAAAATTCTGTTTGACATATAATTAATATTTGGAGAAAATTAAGGGTCAGTACCGTTTTTGGTTCAGGAGTTATAATGTCTCAAACTTGAAAACTCACTATGTAAAAATGGCCACTTTAGTTGTGACAATACCTTGTTGGTCGTAAAAGGAGCCTGCGCGCGCCAAGACTACTACACGCACCACTGACACTGGCGCTTGTAGCAGTGCCAGTGGTGCGTGTAGTAGTCTTGGCAAACGCAGACATTTTCTTTGACAAACAAGGGTTTGTGCCTGCAAACTAACTTTTCATACCAAGTGGTAGCTCAGGTGACGCTGATTGCTATTATTTCAAAGTAGATTGTTCTGAAGCAGATGAGATGAAGCAAAAATATCTTTCAAATAGATGTAGAAGCTTGAAACAACCTTGCTATAGAAAGTTTAAAACAAAATCTGGATCAATCACTCAAAAAATTCAAGATTGCAGGCCATCAAAGCTGACATAGTGTATTGCGCCAAAGTAAATGTATCATTTCGATTTTGATACAATTTTGTCTGTTTTGCTGTCTATTTATATGGTTTTTATATATTCTGAACATTTTAATGCTATTTCAAACCATCTTAGGTTTTTACGGAGACATTTTTTTTTCAGAATGCACCATGAATATTTCTCTAAAAAGTTGAAAAAAATCAAATTAAAAGTGTTTATGAAAACCATGCAGAAATCAACATCTTTCCCATAATTATTATAATCAATATTTGGAGAAAATTAGAGGTCAGTATTGTATTTGGTTCAGGAGTTATAATGTCTCAAACTTGAAATCCCATTTTACATAATATGCATTTACACGCATCTGTTCCCAAAGACGTCACAGAGGGTCAAATCCAAGATCGTGCTTACTTTTCGAGTTCCACTCTCTCTATAAACAAGACCATACATAATATTAAGCATTTTTTTTTGGGGGGGGGAATCCATATTTTTATATTGTTTTGAAAAAAGGAAGAAATGTGAAAATGCATGATTTAGTATTTATCAAAAAAGAACTAAAGAATTATTTTGAAACCTGCGATTGAGATTGAGATTTACTGAGATTGAGACATAATTCATATTTCTGGAATTACAGGCAATATCATACACTATTGACAAGTTAACGTCTAAAACTTGAAAAAATTACATCTATGCATTATAAATTTTGCATACAATGTGTTTACATGGTCACATGTAATACTGTAACGGTCTAGTGACTTGCAAGTACCTGCAAACTAACTTTTCATGCCAAGTGGTAGGTGACGCTGATCGCTATTACTGTAGCATTTCATCATAGTAGATTGTTCTGAGGCAGATAAAATTGAACAGAATGTATTTTCCAAAAAGAGATAGGAGCTGGGAATTTGGCACAAATGTTGCCAATGTGTAATATTTAGCGATAAAAATAGTATCCACACAAAATTCAAGATGGCGGTAATTAATCGAGGTTGTCGTTCAAGGCATTATTTACCATAAGTGCACGTAAAACAAAAACCCACCTTTACTTAATTCCTCAAACTAGTTCTAAACTGTGAGTTAGGGATAGAACAACTAATGTACAAACTGAAATCAGTATAATTAATGCTAAATATTGTTAGATATACTAAATAGATCTGATAAGAATGTTTTTTTATATACTAAATTGTCAACAGTTATGGCTATGGTTTCTTGAAAAGCAATGGTGATATCTCCGTATGTTTTAGGCTTTATTATAATGTTTTTACATGGCAGAATGTTTTGTAATACAACTAACTTGCACATACAAATCGAATGTGATATCTCTCCCAATGGTAGAATACCTTTAGTGTGTTGCGTCAAAGTTAAATCTCAACCTATAACTTATAATTTGATATATTGCTGTCTATTACATGTTCCTATACATCCGAACGATATTGTGCTAGTGTAAACCATATTGAGGGTCTTTCTTTTTTTTTTTGGGGGGGGGGGGGGTGGAGCTCATTCCAGTGCTAGGGTAAGGTCCAATCTTTGATAAAAAAGAAATGCTTCTGTATCAATGCTTTTTTACTTGTATGTTACTCTGCTGTTGTAGAAACGCCTGAATGATGATGGTATATGTGTAATAATGTCTGATCCGTAGATGTTCTTGAAAGCCCTTCTGATCCGAACCCCCCCCCCCCCAAAAAAAAAAAAAAAAAAAAATCCGACATGGCGGCAATTTCTCAACTTTGTTGTGCGAAATGTGTTGTGCGAAATTACTTTTCAGTATATTGTTCGAATAAAATTGTCCAAATTGATTATTCGTGCTGTATATTCACATTTACAAATAAGCATGCTGAAACTGTATTTTCTGTTACCAGATTTTTCTTACATTGTTTTTAGGCTGATTTCATGTGGGTTATAGTGTCACAATTGATCTCAGCTTATGTCATTGGTAGATGCTTTCCCATATTAGATATCAGGATCACTCGAGAGTGAAAATGTTCATTTTCATTCATTTTAGAGTGACCTCGGGGATCACTCGAAGAGTGACAAGTGATCCCTAAGGCAGGGCTCGACACTAACGGTGGTCTGGTGGCCCGGGGCCACCAAAAACGCACGTCGGGCCACCAAAATGTCAGAAATGAAGAACATAGGTGGCCTGATCGGGCCACCAAAAAAGATCAGGTATTTGCCTTTGGGCCACCAAAAATAAAAGTTAGTGTGGAACCCTGGCTATTAAGGTCACTCTAAAATGAGTGAAAATGAACATTTTCACTCAAAAGTCACTCCAATTTCACTCTAAATTCACCGTTTTCTTTTTATTCACTCCTCACATCAAAAGCAAAAACTTCCACTCGATTTGGGTTTTTTTTTTTCTTTTTCGGAGAGTAGAATATCACTGGTTCTAAAAATGTGTCCATAAAAACCTAAGACGGTTAAAGATAGCACAACAGACAAAATTGTATCAAAAACGAAATAATACATTTACTTTGGCGCAATTTTATACACTATGTCAGCTTTGATGGCCTGCAATCTTGAATTTTTTGAGTGATTGATCCAGATTTTGTTTTAAACTTTCTATAGCAAGGTTGTTTCAAGCTTCTACCTCTATTTGAAAGATATTTTTGCTTCATCTCATCTGCTTCAGAACAATCTACTTTGAAATAATAGCAATCAGCGTCACCTCAGCTACCATTTGGTATGAAAAGTTAGTTTGCAGGCACAAACCCTTGTTTGTCAAAAAAAATGTCTGCGTTTGCCAAGACTACTACACGCACCACTGGCACTGCTACAAGCGCCAGTGTCAGTGGTGCGTGTAGTAGTCTTGGCGCGCGCAGGCTCTTTTTATGACCAACAAGGTATTGTCACAACTAAAGTGGCCATTTTTACATAGTGAGTTTTCAAGTTTGAGACATTATAACTCCTGAACCAAAAACGGTACTGACCCCTAATTTTCTCCAAATATTAATTATATGTCAAACAAAATTCTTGAAACGTTTCAAGATAATCCTTTAGTCTTTCTCTGATTTATGCTGAATCAAGCATTTTCATGATTTTCCTTTTTTCAGAAAAATATCAAAAAATGAGTGTTTTTTCCATAAAATCTCAATCCACTTATCACAATAACCCACAAAAATGGTATCAACTTGTAGAAAATTTTATTCTCTTTCATATGACATCACATTTGTTGAAATCTGATCTTTCAATCAAATTCTATCTTTCAAATAACAAATTCAGTAAATATGGCGGCCATCTTGGACGCCATCTTGGATTTGGAGGCTTTCGCAACAAATTTTTTGAGGTAGACCAGTGGAATGTTGTTTGTTACAATAAAAACTTGAAAATAAGCATGGTCTACTTAGTTTGTAGAGAGAGTGCAACTCGACCTCTGCTTTTAGCTTTTGGCCCCCCGGTTATGAGCTCGCGTCGTTCGCCCCATTCGCTCACCACCATACAGCGAGAGGGCCTTGACAAAAGCCTGGCGGGTTACAGACTTTCGGAAATTTATAACGCCCTCCCCCCCCCCCCCCCCCCCCCCACCCCCTTTCTCTGGTGAGAGAAGGTTGGTAGGCTGTAGCGTTGACGGCAGTACATTTCTGAAGTATAAATAGTTTGTATTGAGCTCAAAAGTTTAACACCAATTTCTAATGGTACCATTACAGACTGATCTTATACTCTAATGAGGATCTTTGTTTCTTTGTTTTTTTTTCTGCATTTGTAGTGCAAGGTGAAAGAGTACTCGCAGTGCTCGGGCGGAAGGGGACGCAGACGGCGATGGGTCTGTGAGTGTCCCAAGGAATTCAGGTGCGACTACTCGCCCGACGATGGGGCCTTCCTCTGCTTGCCCCATGAGTCAACAAGGTACACAAGACGCATCATTTGGTCGAGAGGCGTTTAATGAGGGTACGACCGCTTTGTACGGGAATGCCTACACACAAAACGTATGCCTAGGACTGACAGAAAGATACATAGCAATTACATTTTTTTCTGCTATTATTGTTATTGTTCTGAAAATTAATAGTGTTCCAGTTCACATTATCAATGGTAATATGACTATCATTTTACTGTTACTCTTTTCACCATTACCATCATCGGAACTTGTACTAACATGCACATAGTAGCATCAGGGCTTTCAGTGACATTATCTTATAGCATTATTTGGTTGGGTGACACTGGAAAGTCGCTGTTAGTCAGTGAATATGTTACCGATGACAACGAGATTCGAATTATGGTGCTGTTATATCGGTGTTTTGGACAAGAGCATAGATTCCACTGCTCAATCTCAGTAAAAGAATCTTTTAAGGAGATTGCTTATCATATTAAAGTATCTGCCTGACATGCCTGAAGTTTTCTACTACAATATTCGATGTACGAATCTTGTCTCCTCAAATTCAAAAGTGTCATTCCACTCACTATTTCGACCTTTAGGTATTGCATCCATCGTTGAATGGAACGTGCGTTGCTTTATTTTAACATGGAATATAGAAAATCTTAAGTATTCAGTTTCTATCATGTCTATTGATGTTTTATAAACTCATTAAAAAAACACCTGAAGCCTTTGTACATTACTGAACAAAAAAGTGTGAATATGATTAAGTATATAAGAGTATGGGAGCATAGATTGTAGAGTGCAGTTAATACTACTCGCTACGTATCTATAAGGTAATGGTGTATGTAGCAATATGACATTGTATTGATTATAAAATCAATAGAAACTATTTTTCAAATGTATCTTCCAACGCGGATTGTGTGTAACTCACCTACCTAGATATCCAATGCAATCTAAGGCTTCGAAATAGATGAATTTGTAGAATTATATAAACGATCTCTTTTATACCCTGCTGGATAGAACACAATGTCCCTATAGTGTGATCACATTGTGTTTAAATAGTCGACTATGTGAAAACACTTGAATTTAACAGTGTGAAGATATTTCACACTGTGGTATGATTTTCGCGGGTCATTCACATAGTAATGATCTGTTTCACACTGTAAATTGATGAAGCACAATGTGATCACACTGTTAAAACACTCGAATCAGCGTGAAGAGATTTCACACAGTGTTCACACTGTGTTCACACGTACTGTGTTTCACACTGTGTTTCACACTGTGGAACACTGTGTCCTTTCCAGCGGGGAATGAAATAAATCTTGCAAATATAGCGCTATCAGATGCGATTACAACCGTACGACCTTCTGACCAGCATCATTTGAGTAAGAATCGACGTAATGTGTTTCGAAGTGGGATTTCTCAAATTATTTTTCTTTCGGTTTTGCTGCCTCCTCCTACGACTATTGGTCTGCCCTTTTAGTATTTCTATGATAATAATAATAATAATAAGAAGAAAATATGAAAATAATGATAATAGTAATGATGATAATAATAATAATAATAATAATGTTAATCATAATAATGATGATTAAATAATAATAATGATGATGATAATAATAGTAATGATAATCATATTACTATAATGAAATAGTGGTTGACTGACTACAACATAACGGAGACTTATTAAAACAACCGAAACGACAATGTTCGAAATCCATCCTTGCTATTTACAATCAGAAAAATTCATTGAGAATGCGCAAACCAATTACTGGCAATTAAAACTTTTTTTTATTTATTTATTTTTTAATTCAGGTGGTAATATTTTCCCGCTTTGTCGCTTCGCCCAGAGTTTATCAAACTGTCGTTTCTAATACGTTGCCGGTCAAATACGTGAGGTATGATTTTTAATGCGAGCATCAGGATGCAATGGTCTGCAGGAAGAATGTTATAATCGGAACTATTTATTTACACACTTGGGTACAAATTACTTTACAAAATACGTGTCTGTTCAAATACTTCCTATCTATAGTTAGGAGCACATTTCATTGTGGGTATATCAACAGTTATACCGATTGGCTCCCTGCTCTGATGAATAACATCCAAGGAAAATACATTTTTGATTAACAGTAGCAGATTCAACGTCTCTTATCTTTAGTACTGGAGTTGGAAAAGTGTACCACTGAAACATTGAAAAAAAAAATCCTTTTGGGAGGCGGAGTGCCCCACAACGATAGGGAGCCAGGGGGCAAAGCCGTAGTGATGTAACGAGCGAGTGCATATAAGGTTTATTATTAAAAGAAAAACGAAAATGTAGAGACGTTTGTTACACATACACTTACGCAAAGGATACAAGGGGACACCGAATTGTCGGGACTGGGAAACGGGTGCAATTCGTTTTAGTCATCTATCTCGTTCGGGTCATCCAACTCAAAATCTAATATCGTATGTAAATCTGCCTCGCTTCCACATCAAACTCGATTAGGCGTGGAGTTTCTTCTTCTTCTTCTTCTTCTTCTTCTTCTTCTTCTTCTTCTTCTTCTTCTTTTTCTTCTCCTTCCTCTTTTTCTTCTTCGTCTTCTTCCTCGCAACTTACCTGTGAGAAGACTCCACATTCTGCATTGGACTTTAATGAAGATAGACACGGATTGAATATATCTCTTGTGCAGACTTTAGTTCTCCCTGTCCCATGAAACATACAAGCTTAAGATAAAATCAAAAAGAAAAGAAAGAGCAAGCCCCATTAAAGTTAGAGTAATGTCACATATTTTATTGTTCCATACCTAGAATACATGCAATATCACCATTGTGATTATCATAACTGCTATCATTATTACTCTTATTATTGTCAAGAATTTATTTTCATGTTTGCTTTAAAAAAATGTCATCTTAAATAGGTGTAGTAATTGTACAAGGAGGTATGTTTTACATTAATTCTAATGTGTCGCTTAGGATAATTTAAGCTTTGCAAACTTAATTCTCTTTCCCTTTATTATTCCTTATTTAGGAGGTGTACACCCAACTTTAATGCTGTTTCAATGAAAATTCATTGGTGAAGATGCAATGTCTTTATCTTTCGAAACGATTGTTACTAATTCACTTTGCAAAATATTCTGCCTATTTTCTATGTATCTGTAAATTTGATTTGCTTCAGCGTTGGGTTATCCTGCCTTGTTTATTTTTGCATTCATTACCATGATTTAGAGTGCATGCAGCATGAATGATTTTATGTATTTACATCTGTCTTTTATCTTTCAGCGACTATGATTCGGTTATCAACCGGATTGTTTAAACACCCACCTACTTTCGGATGGCGGATATCCATTTTCTTTTTCATCCTTTCGCGATAATTTCAAGTGATATCTATAGACTGTAACGTGCACTCTAATTTTTCCCTCCCTTATGCGTTTTGACATCCAGGGGACACAAACCACAAACAGAATCGCAAGGTTAGCTCGGAATGTTTAATGCTATAGCATAAAAACTCACAAATACACAAAGTTTTCTATGGATGTAAGAGTCCGAAGTTGTACTTTTTCTTCTCCTAGCCCCTCGAAATTGAAATAAATCATTAATTCTCATCATCGACAACAATAACAAATTAATGTCAAGAGTGCTTACATCTAGATTTTGGGGGTTGGGGAAGAGGAGAAGAAGGAAAAAATAGAACAAATTTAGAGTAAACTTGGATTATTCGGTTTGTGTAAATAGTTGATGGAGTCGTATCATGTTACACTGTCTATATGATATTTATACTTATTTAAGAATATATATGAGGAGGCTGCGTATTTGGTTTTAAATGTTACTGTACTTTCGACTGCTCTGCTCAATAACTATTGACAACAAAGCCTCTATATTTAAGTTAAGATGTGGTATTGAAGTGCTAACTTTGATTTCTTCAAATTTTGCCTGATATTTTGGTGTATTTGTATGGTATGATTATGTTGCATAATAATATATGTCATTGTTTAAAGCATTTATGTTATGGACACATTCCTTAGATCTGATACTAAAATAAATGAGCATTAGGGGGTCGCTGTTGGTTTTACATAGTAAGTATCAAAATACGGGACGCCATCTGGAGTTTGAAACACCGTTATGCAAAAAAAAAGAAAATACCAACAACAACAAAACAATAATACTGTTTCAATATGAAGTTCTGCAATGGCGCAAAAGTTGCGTACACATTCCATCTACGGTTTTAAAGATATCGTCAGAAAACAATTAAGTAATTCTTGTCATCTCAAATGTTTCCTATATTCAAGTTTGATAGAAGTATCTTTCTGGAAAATAATTCCATGTAACTTTGATTTCCAGACTGCCCTTCAAAATGGCTTGGGTAGGCAAAGTTGATACAGATAGTGCGTGTATAAAAGACAAAACCGTTATGGGGCATGTACGTGTAAAACAAAACAACCCATATTGTTACGGTAAGCTGTTTCGTCACGATCATATTCTACTGGGTATTGCCCTTTGCATTTGGTTCGGTATTCAAACCATCCAAACAGCAGTTGCATGTGTTAAAGCAAGTCACTTCTACCTGAATATCCGTTCAAAAACTGTTGACATATCAAATACACTTGATTCACGTATGTTTTCAATCACATCCTGCGTGCCAAGAAACTGTCCAAAGATCCTCTTCACAGTCATGTCAGTTTGCATAAGCAACTTCAAATGAAAACAACAAAGGTAATTACCATGATTTGGGAATGTGATAATATTTGTTTACTATTTCAGTGTGTATATGAATTCCTAAGTGCGGTATAGTTACATTGCTGCTGGTTAATTGCGCATTGACATTGTTGTACAAAAAAACATTCATATACAACATTCCACTTCGAAAAATAGTGATTTGAACTGTTTGTCCTTATTAATGCACTTTTATATAGAGCATCGCACATAAACTGCTTGGTAGTGCACAATAAATTTTTAGGAGAATGGATCTTTTATTTCACTCTCTTTTCATAATATTCAATATTTGTTTATTCATATAATAAAAATTATTCAATATTTGTTTATTTTACCATTTTATCATCTCACGTGTCGCTGCAATAAGCTCGAGTCTTTGATAGTATATTGAAAGACTTTGATTACGTCACTGCTATCCACCCTCAAGTAGAATGCACAGTTTTGGGTCTTTAATCTTTACCTAAGTAGGATTTCTCTGTCGTCAATCTGATGGATAAACTAATTTCTGTAGTTTCTACCTTTACCTACGTTTAAAAACTTTAAAAAAAAAACAACGAATAGAGTTGTGGATTTTGTTGTGTAAACCAGACTGCGTAGTATTTGTGGTTTCATTGTTTGGTCTCTTGCTTCTTATTTGGAAAAATAAATGTGATTTCAAAAAAAAAAAAAAAAAGAATGCGTAACGACTTCTGTTTGTCAAATTATGCTGTCATGACCAGCAGTTTAATGTGAACTCCCTTCCATGTTCAAAATGATTTGAGTGCGAACGTGACAACACTAGATTTTTCGTTTCAGTCAGAAAGCGAAGTAAAACAAGTTTTGGTGCATCTATTCTTCACAACTCTTCAAGAGGTTGGCACATGCAAATACCGTAAAGTCATCCCTTATGAATTATTGTCGATGCCAATGTTTCGCTGAAAGGTGTGAAAAGTTTCGAATTCCCTTAACTTTCTTATTTCAGTGCCAATTGAATAAAACGTCCAGGGTTGTAATGTGGTCTTTCATTGCCAAGGTTAGCCTCTAGCATTTTTTTTTCGAGAGGGCCCTCGATCTTTATGCCCTTTTTGGTAGGTTTTCAGTAATACACCCGAGTGTTCTGTTAGGTTGATTTCTTGTAATTGCAATTGAACATGGAGTGCAGTTTCACTTATATTTTCATTTGTTCCTATAGCTTGCATGACGATTGTACTGCGGTTACGCTATTGGATCTCTCACTTCTCACAGGAGTGCAGGCCCCGGCCTATGCACGATACAGATGGAACAACAAAGAAAAAAAAAATCGATGTGTTCGTATGCAGAAACGTGTCTATCATGAAAAGTCTTCAGTGTCAACGAACCCACAGCGTATATTTATGTTTCTCGATCGTGTATCGTTGAATGATGCTGCGAATTGATGGGGTTGATTGAATCATCTGAACGGTACTTGCTTAGAGCCAACTTCTGCATGTGCTCTTGAATATGAAATTGTGCGGAGCATGTCCTACTTTTATCTGTAACGTTCCTTTACTTCTATAGAAGTCATGAAATATATATATATATATATATATATATATGTATATATTATATGTATATATATATATATAATCATATAAACATAATCATATTTTTCTAAATAAAAAAACAACAAGTATACATTTTGTCAATTGAGATCAAGTAATTTGAATCAGAACTTTAACGGTATATGCACTGCAACACTAAATTCAACTCATAATAAATTCATGTAAAAAAAGGAATTTCGTAATCAGTCGCTATAGGACAGGGTATCATAAGTTGTGGATTGTCAACAATTATATACAATATATATATATATATATATATATATATATATATATATATATATATATATATATATATATATTGGTCACTACATATAAAGGTACATTTTTGAAGTTAGGGTCAAAAGAAGCAAAAATTTTCTTATTATTCTCTTTATTTTTCTTGACCTTTAATCGCAAATATTTCCATTTGGCAAATATGGACTTATCGGTTTTTGCGAACGAACTCTTCATATATATCAAAGACGGATAGTAAGATGTAAACAGCTGCAAAAGTGTGTATGCGTTTTCCGGGTACAATGGTTCTTGCACGCTCTCTGTCGCACTGCATTGATCTATTGAACATACAAAGAGAGAATAATTGAACGCTGTCACTACCTTAACATTACGAAGTTTGACACGCATTGCTACATCAAAGTTCATCCCAAAGAGGTTGCGGAGGGACGGGTAAGGGAGACTGGTTTCCTAGCTCTTGAAATAAATCCTCATTTAAAGATTAGGAGACACTCTGTTGACAAGGTGGTAAGAAAAGTTCGTCTCCGGTTTTGTATTACCTCTCCAATCCCCTCGGACCGCCACGTTGAGAGGATGCTTGTTCTATACAATTTGTACTTCCTAAAGTGAAACGGTCCCGCACTACTGAATGAATATTTCATCTTTCGCACATACCGAGTAATGTCATCATAGCCAGTGGGTAGAATAACAAAAATGAATGTGTACGAGCTAATGCAAACTGAGTTAGAAGAGCATATCATCGCTATCCACAGCACTTGAAATCAGTAAGTTCGGCGTTACAAAAAAGGAACGTTAAAGTCATAATCAGCTTAAAATTCAACCCGACCAAAAAAGAACATTGTTGCGATGAAGCATAAAACCATTTTCCAACAGACAAAACGAAAACAATGCATTTCGATCTCTTTCGACGTATGCGTCGTGGATTTAAGGTCATAGAGCTCATACGCATCTCTTTTTGTATGCAAAAGGAAGAAAAATGAAGACCAGTTTGATAGTGACGACTTTATTAGGTATGAAAGGATAATAACCATTCAGAAGAAAATTGTTGCTATGAATTCAATAAAGCATAAAACCACTGTCCATTAGACCAAAACAGTGCATTCCAATCTCTGTCGCAATATGCAATATCTCTTTAAGGCCTTCGAATATCATTAAAAAAAAATAAATCTCTTCTAAGATGCCTAATATTCAAATAGAAAGAAAATTGAGACCAATCAGGTAACGATGACTTTATTACGTAGGCGAGGCAAATATCCACCTCACGTCAACGACTTCGATTGTCTCTTGGATGAACGGCGACCTTTCGATGAAAGGGGGACCAATATTTTGACAGTTCACGATCATCTGATCCGCATCCATGGACAGCAATGCACCATTAGCTGCGTAATTAATGAACCTACTTAGCCCTGTTCATCGGCACAATACACACATTCTCCTCGGTTTCCACTGGAGCGTGCATGCTCATCATTAAATACCGGGGGCTTCGACAAAAGTTATTCTCCTATCCAGTTGCTTTTGCTAGGCATCTAGGCAGTTGTTGGAATTTAAAAGACAAAAAAATGAGGATGGATAATTATGGCATTTTGATACGAGGCCCATCTTGTCATGAAAATTCAGGGAATAGGGTTCAAAGGCTTCGTGCAACGGGTTTTCCACAACCACAGGAAGTAATTTTGGGTTTTTTTATAAATAATATCTTGTCAGGGATGATCTTGTTTGGAGTTTGGAGTGCCTTATGGATTGTGAAGGCAGTTTGGCATTAATTTTCAGCTCTGTTTTCAAAATCCCTTATTGTGAACACTAATGGCTGTTATCATTAATGATATCTCGACGGTTCCGTTTACGTGCTAAATATAGTAAGAGGACCGACTACGTTAGATGCATCCCCTTATACTCGGGCATTTATGTAATTTCAAGGTACAGCAAAAAAAAAAAAAAAAAAATGCTCAAATCATCTGAAGAACAAACCCTGTATTCTTCACCATTATTAATCATTTTTACCCGTGGGTTATCAAAGAGCATGTACCTGATTACCACGAACTACCGGGGAAGAATAATCCAGGAAAACAAAGCAAAACACACAAACAAATAAAAATTTAAAAAAAAATCTCGTCTGCACAAAAAAAAAAGAAAACGAAGGGGGAAATCAAATGGCCTGATTGGAATCATAACCGCATACCATTTTTTTTTTAATTGTTCAGTGAGGAACGCAAGCTACCCAGAGTATTCTACAAAATTACATACAATGCATGTCACACATAATGAAGATTTACTTCTTTATGTATTCATTTCAACATCATACCAATTCCTCCACCTATATCTTTGTACACACACACACACACACACACACACACACACACACACACATAAATATAAATATATATATAAATAAATAAATATATATACATATATTGTATATATTGTATATATATATATATATATATATATATATATATATATATGCAGGACTCGACATTAAAGGTGGCCCGAGGAAACTAGAAATTGATGTCAAGACATTAAATCTATCTTTTTGGTCCCCCGAATGGGAAACTTACATTGAAAATTATTTTGGGTCACTACATACCTTTTTGGGCCACCAAAATGTAAGATTAAACATTGTCAAGCCCTGATACACAGTCTTCGCACAAGAATAAGCCATTCGTCCCAATACACCTCTTAAATGAAAATTCTCGTTCCCTGAATCAATACGACGTTGAACTTCAACAGAATATATAGATATATATATATATATATATATATATATATATATATATATACCTCAAAAATCAATATAAGGACAGTTGTACTTTGAGTATTGCACGTCGCATGCAGCTGTTGTCCAATATCATGTCTATGCATAGAAAGGAAGAAAGACAGTGGCTATTAACTAGAGCCAGGGGTCAATTTTAGGTACACCTAGCGAAGAGCTTCAAATTTGAATGTGTCTGACCAATCGCATGGCGGTGTTGCCCATGTGTGTGTGGTGATACGCTGTACGAAATCATGCGAGACCATCTTGATCTATTTATTTTGTACGATGACTCCGATATGCGATGCGGCGCCGGGCTCTCTGCGCACTTGAGGGAAAAAAAAAAATCCGCACAGTTCACCAAAATAGGTGTGGCATCTTGAATGCTTTGTTTTCACAGAGTTATTGGATTTTTTTGGCCGTCGCAACTCTTGGGTCCTTGTACATTATTCTTCAAGGTATTGTTTGTAGGTTAAGGGGCGTATGTTTCTCGCAAGTCTCATATCTGCGTGAGCATCAGGCGGACTGTCTACGATATTGGATGATATTGCCATTTAACATTACGCAAACACCATCGTTTTTGTTTTGTCGGGTGTTTTTTTTTTTGCAACTCAGCTCTCTCTGGTGTATTTTCACACGTAAAATGTTGATCAAAACTAGGTAGTGCTGCAATCACAAATGATGACGCTTTTTCAGCAGATGGAATTTTTATGCCTTCAAAGTGGAATTGCTACCAACTGAAATCCTTATCTTAAATCACATTAAAGTGAAATTCCATCCTGATATAGCGTTGGTAGACATGAAAACAGTAAAATCAGAAATGTAGAGCAGTAAAAATTTGTGAAAGAATTGTACACACAAAAACTTTATCAATAGTTAAGTTTAGAGAGCAAACGAAGAGCTGTTCAACGTCTACGTCACACAGAGTTGCCAATTTTTCTTACTCTGTAAAATTTATCAGTTGATAACTTGTGCGTTTGATTTTTTTTTTTTACTCAAAACTTCCACTGATCAACTTTTTTTTAACCCTTTCTGGTTTTTTTTAAGTTCATACAAATCAACGTGCCATCAGAATGGACTTTTCATTTAAGAGTGGCACGATAGCGTACGAAATAATGCGTTCCCAGAATGGCCACGAAATTATTCATAACTTATGTTTGAAGGACAAGTACACCTTCATGGACATGTGAATTGAGTGAATGCAGCAATATCATTAGAATACATCAGTGAAAGTTTGAGGAAAACCGTAGAATATGTTCAAAAGTTATGAGTTTTTGTAGTTTCTGCTCATAACAGTCACTGCTGGATGAGAAAACTACAACAACTTGTGATGTCACATGTGTAGAACAATATAAGAAATATAATATAGAAAATTCAACATATTTTCACTTTTCTCGCATAATAACAGAACACTTGACTTGTCTCTATCAGAAGGCAGGGAGAATAATATTAACGTTAACATACGTCAGTGACAAGTTGAGGGAATAGGGCTATGCACTTTTTTTCAAAAAAATTTAATTTTGTGAAATTCTCTTTGTGTAACCCTTACATCGTTCTACGAATATAACATCATACACTGTAGTAGTCTTCTGATCCAGCAATGACTGAGCAGATACTTTAAAAATTCATAAGTTTTAACGGATTGTCCTCTTTTCCTCAAACTTTCACTGATGCGTTCTACTGATAATATTGCTGTATTCACCAAATCCACATGTACATGCAGGTGGACTTGTTGTTTGTATTAAGTCTGCTTGCTGGTCCTTCTTTTTTACCAAATAAATAATGAAATTGATAAAAACTATATGATATGACAATACGAATTGCATTTAAAATGATGATAATAACCACATGATGACAACAATGATAAACACTGACGCATGAAGGCTACTGCATCTAGTCTTTTGAATGACTCGCGCCTCGTTGTAGGGATCTGTGTTAATTGTTACGTGGAAATGCCTCCTCTCGTGCGACAAGGCCATGGGATGTAAATCACCCCTGCCGGAACTATATTCATGCGCGTCATGCTTTCTGAGGCACGTTCACCGACGATACCGCGCTTTCCGCGTCCACACTCATTCCTGGATTTCTCAAGACGTGCATTAGTCATTGCAAAAAATAGTCCTGCGGCAGTGATATAACTGACACGCAAACTCTAAGTCTTTTTATCCGTTCTGACAAGAAAGAAAACAGCGTTCTTCTAGGAAGAAGGTTACTTCAGTATCCACAAAGCAACTGGAGAAAGCACCGACTGAGTGAAGATTTTTAAAGAAATTAATAACGCTTCAAAAAGTGCACGTTAAGTTCATCAGCCACTTTCAAAGCCAGACGATAGGTGGTGAACGCGAGATACAACCGTCTTAGTCACATGGCTGTGACGTCACTGTGAGAGTACTTTATACTCACACAACCACAAAGAAGAGTTTATGATGTCATATCATATCGAATGAAAGAGCTTTTTCACAGTTAGAGGTTCTTGACACGACCAAAAATATATCATTGTTGTATACGCAATTTAGGACAAAGGATATTGTATCGCGTAAAGACAGATATAAGACTATTACATACTACTTCGACTTCATTGTCTTCTTGTACACAGTGTTCACACAACAGAATGATGTTAAAATACTTGGAAAGACACGTCGATTGTGCGACGACTATTTTCCGTATTAGGCCTATATCGGAGGCATGGAAAACGACTCGGGGACATCACGTTCCATTTGCAATCTCATCATTATATCAATTCGCGATGAAATTGTCAGTGTTCTGTTGCTTTTATGTTACTTCGTAAGCTAAAAGCGATATTCTCTCCTGGGATAACTTATCTGGTAAAGAAAAATAGATAAAAATAAAAGAACAAAACAGAAAAAAAATGTCATATGTGGCACCAAGCTGATACAGTCCTCTGAGTCGCCGTGTTTTTTTTTTTTTTAGTTTGTTTGTATATTTGTTTGTTTGTTTGTTTTTGCATGAAAAGATTCATAAAAGATTCAAACTGATTGCCGAATAAGTTGGGGCTATAATAAAGCTGATGAACTTGTTTACCTTGGGCCGTTATCGCCATTTCTGTGGTATTCAGTGGGACACACATCATAATTATGCTATTGAAATTTGATGTGAAATTTGCGGACGTGAATAAAACCTGATAAAGAATCGATCATGTCGATTAAAACAATATAGAAAACATTAATTGACATAACAATGACCGTGATGACAGAAAATAACAATAATTCCACTGCTAACAGTAATTCTTATGACAAACCAAATGATAATATTGTCGATAAGATCTTGTACAGAAAATGTACAGAACATGTACAGAAAAAAAGTGATACAATCTACATAGGAAGGAATACGTAGCCTACACAATACAATGAAACAAAAATGTGAGAAAAAACAAACAAAAGAATTCCACGATGCTCTATTTGACCGAATCGAATGCAAAAGCAGTAAATAGTAGAGAGAAATTATTTTTGTCTGTGGCATAGAGCGCTTTGAGAACCTATTTTTGTGTTATTAATTGTTATGAGTTTTGTATATGTATTAGGCTATGTGTATACAAAAGCATTGATACCAAAGTGGATTTAGCGCCATCTTAATTGTCTTGAAAGTCCATCTTTATACAGAGTAAAATAAAGCCTTTCCAGCGGTATCTCACTTCTGATATAACAAAATATAATCTTGAAGTTTTGATTAAAGATATTCCATATTTGCTTATTATTTTGTTTGATTTTTAACAGCTTCAGTGGCAAAAATCTCATCTTAAAAAGGTTAGAGTTAACTCGTTTTACTATAAAACCCTTTATATATATTTGAGTGTAAGTGTTCAGTCAGCAAAGCCTGTTGTGTTATTCTAAAGGTAGATCGCTCATTACATACAACGGCAACCTCATTACCACCGTCTCACTTCAGAAAATGCCTTGAAAACCCATCCGACAATGCCTTGAGGAACACATCTGCCTTTACTCAGCATACTACGCTCTCCAAGTGCTGATGATATACAGAATATAGAGCAAACAAGATACAGCTTAATACCAACAACAACGATAGCAGTCAGCTGAAAGCTGTACGCCCGCGTCTGGGGAAGTAGAGCTGGGTCTCACGCTTTGCGAAGTGGCAACTTTAGGGCAGCTTTCTCCACCTGGCGCGCACAGGACGTCGGAGGAGCCACCATGCATATCAAAGAACGCATCAGGGCAAGCCGGGAGATGGAGAGAGTCGGAAGTCGATGAAAGGCAGTGGCGTGACCATGCTATCTTCGTTGCCCTACTATCTACCTCTTCCTTGCATATCTCTCCATCTCAATCTCTCTCTCTCTCTCTCTCTCTCTCTCTCTCTCTCTTTCTCTTTATCTATCTATCTATCTATCTTTCTTTCTTTCTTTCTTTCTATCTCTATCTATCTATCTATCTATCTCTATCTATCTATCTACCTATCTATCCATAGTCTATCTATCTATCTGTCTATATCTATCTATCTATCTATCTATCTATCTATCTATCTATCTATCTATCTCTATCTATCTATCTACCTATCTATCTCTATCTATCTATCTATCTACCTATCTATTTGTATCTCTTTATCTCTCTATGTGACTCTTTCTCTCCTTATGTATGTAAACATGTAATTATGATGGTATCATGCACACATTCATAAATACATACGGTATGGTGAATGAACGTACACTTAAAGAGGTGGTATAGTTTTGGTTGAGATGGAATTAAGGTTTTAACATTTTTGTGAGATAACAAAAAACCGCTTATGTGAAAAAGAGCACGATACAAATGTAAGAGGTATTCAAAGTTTATTTGATGAAAATCGTTTTTGAAATGGCTGAAATATCTAAAAAACAAACAGACAAACAAAGAGGTTATAATAAAAGGTGAGACCCACCTTTTATAAGGGTCACTTTGTTGTACGCTGGCCCAAAAGCTTATCTAGAAAGACCATTGCCATCCTATAAGAATATAAACTGGGTATCCTGGGCATGAATGGTTTTGCAAGAAAGGAAATGCGCTCTTTTTTTCTGTTTTTATTTCCTTAACGAGATATGCTAAACATGGTAAACCGAAGTTTAATGACATTAGAAAAGAGAATTGCGAAATGAAATGCTGTAACAAGTGTCCGAATCTTGGCGAAATTTATTTAGATATCAGCAGAAAAAATTAGTGAATTAAGGAATAAAGAACGGTGATTCGAATAAAATGATATGATCTTCAAAGAACGTATGTATCACGCTTTGGAATCTGAGTATTCATTGACCAAATTAATATGTTGAAAAACGAATTGAGTTCATCAGCGAAAAAATTTGATTGTTAATTTGAAGGAAATTTTATGAATAGTAAAGAACCTACACCTATCAAGCTTTGATATCTATTTTACTTGTTCATTTTCCTGAATATTTCGCAAAAGTACCAAAGCAGCGTGAGAAGAAAATGCATTTCAGGGATGTTCTTAAAACATCATGTTCCACCGGGATGGTCTCCTTATTGGTTACATCGCGACATTTTGCGGGGATGCCAGTCTTGTTCACCTCATTGCTGCTGTGTCCTGAGGGCTGTAAAGGCATGTTTGTTTGTTGGTTGGTTGGTTGGTTCTTATAGGGGGAACAGTATCTTTACTCTTCACGCTAGACTTGTGAAGTACATGTAAAACAATTTGAGAAAATATTATTTTCCATGAAATCGGCCGCATTTTGGGCAAAAATAAAAGAATACAAAATACTACAAAAGTTACAGTTGGCATCTCCAATTTTGTATTTCTTGGAATTAGGTCAGTTCGTTCATTTTGTCTGTTCCATTTAATGCTCAATGTTTTTTTTTTTTTTCCTTTTCCTCATTCGAGAACTCTGCTATTCCTTCATGTTGTTGTCATACACAACAAAGTCACCATGCCAGTCAATCACCGTAATTAATGGTGCATTTTTTTTTTTTCATTTCTAGTATTTAAAAAAAAAAAAAAATCTGAGGGGTTGCGGAATTGCAATGAGGACAGGATGTGGTCTGTAGAGGAACCGAATGATATAAAATTAACGAAGGGCCACAGTAGAGAGTATCACAATCAAATCAGATGAGCAGAGCGTTGATGGACGCAAGCTAATGATGAGTGAGGTCGTTTGTTTATCTTAGCCTGGCATTATTTGTATCCATATCGCGGGGAAGCGGAAATTTACGGCGTTAATTTCAGCGAAGGTATGACGCCTTTTGCACACGGCACAACGCGAGTGACTCGAGTATGATATTATATTTTGGGGTAAGTTAACAATGATCTATAGGCCTACTGCACGACGTCCCCATAATGGCTTTACTGAATAGATTTCCAGTACAAGGGGGGGGGGGGGGAAGGAACGAAACGAAGGTAGGCCTATTATAATGATTATAATATTGTATTCGGGGAGGGGGGGGGGGGTATCTCGCCCTGCTCGCCATTACAGTACATGTATGTATTATGAATTCCGCTATCCTTCCTACCTGGGGAATTACGGAACTTTCGCTGCACGACGGGCAGACCGAGAGGACAGCAATCAGCTGTGACAGTCCCCGCACTCGGACTCCCGTCCCCATTTCTAAGCAATTTCGCTTTTCTGTGAGGACGGAGCCGTAGTGAGAAGATTGCTGATCGGCTGGCTGCTCAATCGTGCCCAACATCGTGACAGGACGCTGTTTTGGCCGAGAACCGTTCTCGTATTCCCAAGGACGGGAGGGTTTTTTCTTTTTCTTTTTCTTTTTTGACTTAAGCGTGGGCAGAGGCAAATTTTTGCACAGGGCAGGCTCAACTTCCGGCCGCGTCGTGCTTGCAAAAGTTCCCTATTATTTCGATTATTTGTACACTGTATTGTTTGTTTGAAAAGTCATCACCAAGTCTTGCTTCTGTGTCATTACGTGACCATTATCTGGCATCCGCAGATGATGTTATATTAATAGACCCTCTGATGTCGGTCTAAATGTCAGCAAATAAACTACTGTATTCATCAATCAAGTGTTCAAGTAGGCGTATCTGGCAAACATCCAAACATACAACACTGCATTCATCTTTCGTCTGTCCCTTCTGCGTTTTACTTGTGGAAAGGTATGAATGATTCTCAGAAATCGGAAGATTACTCTTTGAGGGAATGGAAGAAAGCGTGGTAAATCTCATTCTCCCCCCCCCCCCCCCCTCTCTCTCTCTCTCTCTCTCCCATCCTCTCCATGCCCATGTTTATGATAAATCTTGTCTTATACTTTTCTACATCCATATTCATTAAAAAGTGTCCGATTTTGCGATTTAAGAGGCAAATTCTTATTGCACAAATGTAGTGTACTTCGATACATGTATAGAACTTTACTGATCTTATGCAACTACAAACGTCTTAAATACTACATCAAGATTAAGAGCATATTCATTCATATCATATATTCTGATTATGTATTTCTGAAATGAGTAAGTTTTAAAAACTTTGTACATATCACAACACTTCATTCTCAATATTTACAATGTGTTTTTTTTTTTTTTTTTGCATAATTCTTGTGAAGTACATTGTAGTTCAGTCCATTTTGAATTAGTGGACACATTGAATACAAAATATCTTGTTTCTGCCCCCCCCCTTCCCCAAAAAAGAATCAGCGTGAATGCTTTACATTGTAGAATGTATATAATTTTATATATAAATTACATATGAACAAATATTATATATAACGGTTAGGCCTACGAGATATAATAAAGAGAGAGATTCACAACACATGTCACTCATTCATATACATTACATGAATATGAAATTTCATGACATTTTACACTGATTTTTTTTTTCTCTCATTCTTTGCCGCCACCTTGTTAACTCTCCACACAAAACAACTTCTCTCAGTTTTTTCGTTTTTAAAGTGAAGTAGTGGAAACGAAAGGCACACGAAGAGAGGCAGAGAAGAGGGAGGGTTGAAGGAAACTGGCTGTGAAATCTTTAGTGGTGCCCCAATGGTCTTGTAGACCTTGGAAGAGGTTCATCTAATTGGTAGAACTCTAATAAAAGTGAATTTCATTAGTCCACAATCTAAAATCTATTTACCTTGTGTGAGCTTTCGCCTACTGTTTTCTAAAGGCTTCTTCAGACTGGCGTTGACTCGCCGTAAATGGGGTATCGGCAGTCTTTAATACAGTCTGAGAGAATGGGAATGTATGCTGAAGATAGTTTGTATTGCCCCACATCACAAGTCATCATGTGTTCACGCCCCCGCTGGATGTGGATAGCTTCTCGGATAGCCGATACCCCATCTACGGCGAGTCAACGCCAGTCTGAAGAAGCCTGCAGAAAACAGTAGGCGGAAGTTCGTACATGTACAAGGTAAATAGATTTTAGATTGTAGACTAATGAAATTTGCTTTTATTAGGTCTTGTAGACCACAGGATATACAATGTATGTAAGATGTCAGAAGAATGGAAATGAAACTGAATGAGATAAAAATGATAACTTCAATTGAGACAGTGTTTACAAAATACATAGGTAGCTTTTTTTATTATGACACAAGGTACATGTACACGTATGTACATGTATATGGCTGATACAATCATAAGCGTATAGTACACTGTACTCTAAATGTACATGCCGTTATGCTATAAACACACTGCTGCTATGTACGATATTCACAATCTAAATACAGCGTATTTTCTGCTCACATCCGCAAAAATGAAATCAAGGCTTTGAATACCGAATATCACACAAGCAAGAGTACAGTACAATTTACATACATGTCACATAATATTCTTAACTCAGCAACTACCCTCCTTCCTTAGGTGCTGACTTTATTTGTGTGTTCTCATGTGTTTTCTTTCTGACCATGTGTTTAGTTGTTTTTGTTTTGAAAGGCGGTGACATCATCAATCAAACATTTGTGTTGAATTTCACAACATACCACATTCTCTAGGTTCTAACAACACTGTTGAAATAGCGATCACTCCGACATTTTTATTGACAGGTCTAGTGCAGAGTCAGTCATTTCCGCATCCATGGAAAAATTCTTTGAAAAGAGAGGTGTCAGGAAGTTACAGAACGGAAAAGAGAAGTTTTAGTTGATGACATGCCTTCGTGAGGCGATAGACAATAAAAATCTAATAACACTGAAATCTGCTTTTTCCCACATACCCACTCCCTTTCAACTAATTCAAATAAAACTATTATGATTATCTTCAAGACACCAACGTCCACTTTGGAATCAGTGTTTTCCCATTTGCACACAGTGTACTACCAATAAGAAGTACAAGACTGGTAAAGAGACTACTCAGAGAATCTCTGCAGCATCTCTCTCATATTCATGTAGGCTTGTCAATGACTTTCTGGCTGAAACCAATGAACTCATTCTGAAATGTAATTGCAGTTTGAAATTCCTACCACAATACATTTATGTATTATTTGACTTTTGGCAAATATGAAACCATCATCAATATGAATGATGTCGGCCTTGATAACAATAAAGACACATTAATGAACGTTAATGCATTATGAAAGGTTCGGCTGCGATATCTGATACAAAATGCCATGTGGACTTCCATAGAGCCACACATGTTCAATTACAAGATATTAAATTGGCATGCACATACACATAGAAGGCATTTCCCTTCAGAGCAAAAGTATTTTGCTGAAAACACTAAAATTTACATACATATCAATTTGCCATTGAAATATGTAATTAGATAAATATTTTATATTACCACATAATCGCCCAAATACCACCTCAATGAAATTGAAATATCCATAGAACTCTAAGATGCTTTTGTGTGTGAACAGCAGCAAGGCACCTGTATGGTGCTGAAGATTCTAATTGTGAGCAAGTGCTGTATTGTTCCAGGTGAGAAGCAGATGTACATGAGTAAAAACAGAAAAACACACAACAAACAAGACAAAACAATCCCAACACAACCTAGGTGTCTTTCTTGGTGGACTTGTCCTTCCCTTTGGTCTTTCCTCTCGTGATTCTGGCCTCAATGGGTGGGATTATCCGCTCAAAAGTTGAAACAGGAATGCCGGACTCTGAGACAGGGGCAGGTGATACAGGGGTCGTGGGAGCTGTCACTGTCGGAGTGGGAGGATCCGAGGGAGGGGCAAGGGGAGTAGAGGAGACGGTTGTGGAAGCTGGCGGAGGGGCAGCTGTGGTCAGCACGGTGGTAGTCTCAGTCATAGGGGGCACGAAGGTGGGCGGGGTCTGCACCTTCCCTGCCTGGGATCGAGGAGGAGTCTTGGGAGCTGATGACCTCTGCGGAGGTGGTCGGACAAATCTTGGTGGAGGATGCGGAGGCGGAGGCGGCGGTGTGGGCGGAGGAGGAGCTGCAGAGGTTGGGAAAGGCGGGAGAGATATAGCAGCCATGGGGTTCTGTTTAAGATTCGCTATTATACTAGCTATTGATGATGCCGACAAGGGTGTGGTCTTGGCATCAGTGGTGAGGGTCATAGGAGGTCTGGACAGAGCAGGGGATTGCGTTGACTGGGCAACTGGTGGTAGAGGCCCACCCGTTGTTCCCATGTGAGATGCCACAAACACTGAGGCAGGGATGGGTGCAGCAATACTCTGGGGAGGTACTGTGTGCTTGGTCACTGATGTGCCAGAACCCGTTTGAGAAGATCCGGGTAGCTGCTCTATAATCGAAGGGACGGTGTTACCCAGCGCTAATGATGAGATGCCTTTGTGCTGAGTGGCAGGAGGTGTGGCGCTCCTGGACTGTGCTGCGGCAAGAGCACTCCGTATAGTTGCTGTCACGATGTTCGGAGGGAGTGCCGGTGATCCTCCCCTTGCAGGAGCAGCAGTTGTCAACGTGGTGCGCGTCGGTGATTGTGAGACGGCAGTAAGTTGTATTTGCACAGGCTGGAGCCGATGGCTCAAGGGCTGGGAGGTGGCTGCAGCTGCCACTACAGAAGCTTCGGTGGATGCAGAACTCTTGGCCATTGTGACTCCTGACCTTGGCAGCTCATTGGGTACACCCGACATGGGCAACGACATGATGTTGGAGCCTGGTGGCATTTGGAAAATGACCCCCTTTCCATCTGTCAAGCTCGATAGAGGGATTTGGCCTCCAGGGAGAAAGGGACTCGTTAAGAATGGCAGAGCTCCCTTTTGTATACCAGCCAGTCCTCCTGGACGTGCCCCAGGTAACAACACTGACAGTGGCACTGAGGTAAAGTCTTTCAATTCGTTAGCTGCTGCTGCCTTTTTTGCCTGAGCCAGCGCGGCCGCGGCTTGTCCTTGTGTGAACGCTCGCTTTGACCCACTCTTCTTTGAAGGCTTGCTCCTCCCTGAGCCATCATGTTCATCGACTCCAGCTTGAGAAGTCAGCACTTTAATATCGCCTGCCTGCATTTTACTCAGCTCTTCCGCTGCTGTTCCACCGTAGCCTACCTGCTGCTTCGCAACTCCGACCGGCATTGCCTTTATTGTAAGGGACTGGGATGCTTGGCTGGTGGAAGCCACAGAAGAAGCTGGCGACGATGCAGATCTTGGTCGGTCTATTCCCAGAGCGACTGGTTGCACTACAATTTGACCGCCCTTCGTGACAGTTGTTAAGCCAATTGTCTGATGGCCGAAGGTGTGCTGCATACTCGGAACAGGTGATTTAGTGCCACTGACGGTAGGAGCTGAGGCCGGCCTGCCCTTCTGCGCTTGAGAGTTTGTCAACAGATTTACCATGGAGAAGACAGATGACTTCCTGTTATCTTTCATCTTGGCATTACTCTGCTTGCCAGGTGGCAGAGTTCCTGGGGTGTCCATCTTTGAGACAGTGACAGACGCATTGGACAGGGACATTCCGACACTTGCCAAAATGCTCTTCACTGTCTGACCCTTGAGGGCACCATGGGGCAGAGTAATGGTAGAGTGTCCCCTCGACTGTTGCCTGCCACTCTGCAGTGCTGCCTCTGCTCTCTTGAGAGCTAGAGCTTCGCTGACTGTTGTGAGCTTGGTAGCACCAATCGTCAATGGACTTGGAGTAGCCGTGGCACCTTTACGTGGTTGCTTTGCCACGCCTTGGCTAACTGTCACTGCACTCGGGGTAACGGCAATGGTAGCTCCACTTTTGGCAGCCTCTGACAGTCCACCAAAAGAAGCAGCTAGGTCTCCAATCTGTGGAGAGTTAACTCTCTTTCGTCCGCCACTACCACTCCTCGCTCTCTTTTTCTTTGCACCC
Source organism: Diadema antillarum (assembly GCF_040938485.1). Taxonomy (NCBI): domain Eukaryota; kingdom Metazoa; phylum Echinodermata; class Echinoidea; order Diadematoida; family Diadematidae; genus Diadema; species Diadema antillarum. The sequence continues at coordinate 195,274 of NW_027271243.1, read as the reverse complement.
GATGGAGTAATCATGACTACCTTTCCATCAGGGAGTGTACAGGGAACTGACATACTTTTCATCAGGGTGCTGCGGAGCACCTCGGAATTGGAATCCTTGCTGGCTCCGAGGACTTTAGACACGACATCACCGGAGCCTCCCATTGGTCCTTGTGAAGTTCCACTTAATGAATGTGGAGGTAAAGCTGTGTGGAGCAGGCCACCCTCACCGATACCTGGGGAGCTCTTGGCAGCTAATAGCTGTGCCTTGATAAAGCTGTCGCTGCTGGCACTAGACACCGATGCAGGAGCCTGGTGCAAACCTCGGAGAGCAGACTGCAAAGAGCCCATCTTCTGAGGGCTGATAAGGAACGGGGCCTGGCTGAAAACAGTTCCTGGCAGCACCTTTCCTCCGCTAACCGTAGACGCTAACGAGATGCTCGCACCTTGTGGATCACTCTTCCCGCCAGAAGTGACAAAGCTCCCAACCCCACTGTCTCCTCCAGTGAGGAAGCCGCCCACTGGATTCGTCTTCATGAATGCTGGACTCTTCCGACTCTGCTTTGGGCTGGCCGCTCTGCCGGGAGATGCCTTTGGACTGACCACCTCTATGCTGAGGCTCTCGCTGCTTGTGTCGCTCAGAGCAGAACCAGGTCTGGATGTCGGGAAACTGATGGGAGAGTCCCTCATACCAGTCTGGAAGTAAATGAGCAAATAAATCCTCAAGAAACAACTTTCTATTACAAGTAGGACAAAAATTAAGTTACTATTCAGTATTCAGACCTGTCTTCAAATGTATGAACAAATATACAATTAAACTTCTCTCAACAACTTAAAAAAAAACGTACAAATGCTGCCTGATTAATAATTACAAAGACTTTTCATCATATCATCTGCTGGTATGGTCAAGCAACAAGTGGCTCCAAAAGGTCTTTGGTGAATACATTTTCTGCGTCAGCATTCAGTATCATTATTACAGGTACTATAATCATGACATTCTTTATTCTCTTTTCCATGGTCACTCTATAAAGTCCACGCACAGTGGATCACAAAAAGCTAAACAGTGACTGCTAAACAGTTCACTTCTGGAGTTGACACTCATTATTTCCTTTTTACCAACTCCATACTACTAATAAACTTCTTGAATGACAACAGAGCAGGGTCAGTGTTATCACGAAGCTACAAGGTTCGACCATCTTACCACCATCTTGGGAAGGAGTTTTGTCTGCCGTGCGATGGACTTCCTTGCCTTCACTTCAGCTGCCTGCTCCTGGTGCAACCGTTCTAGAGGTCAGACAGAGCAAATAAAAGAACAGTCAACCTTGCTTAAGTCGAATAATCACTGTAGTCGAAGGTCTTTTCAAGTCCTCTTCCCTTTACGTTCTATTGATTTTTATCCCTCACAAGTTGAATTTTCTCTAAGTCGAAACAATTTTTTCAGTCCAAATAGATTCGACTTAGGCAAGAGGTTGACTGTACTGCTGCATAATCACTCAGTTTTGTCATGTCAATCAGTCAAAGATGAATTCATACTGAAACCACAAAAGAAAGGAATATGCACATGTACAGGTAGTAACTATCTTGCTCGCTGTGTCTTTTGCACACCACCGTTTAAAAAAAAAAAATGTGTACTTCGAAGATTTGTGATTTCATATCCTTCATACCCAAAAACTTGTTTTTAGTATAAACAGTAGTGTTCACCATGTATTATAACACCTGCAATGTATATGATTTTCATTTGTTCATGGTTAGTGCCTTTTACACAAAAAGAACTCTGCACTTCAGCTTTACTACTGTTTGGAATTCCTTAAAGTGAGATTTGTTGATGTTCAAACTTAAGGTTATTCAAATCATCTTTCAAAAATACTCTCTTGCTTAAATACTGATTGTCTAATGTTTTCACCATCTCCTGGAGTCGTGTGTGTGATATGTGTTCTGTATTATTGCACATGTATTAATGTAATTTGTTGATTGTGCCTACTGTATACAATTCTAATGTCTAGAGGACATTTTTCCCCCAAGGCCTCTGAGCCCGTTTTGCAAAGTTCTCTGTTTATTTAACATCAACTTTAAACAAAGCCATAATTTCAGATTGGAAGAAAGAGAGGATTCAATGTATTGCATGCATTGCATTTGTTGTATATAATTTTTATTAGAAATGGAAATGAATAAACAAAATGAAAGAAAAAAGTTGTTTGCATTTTTAATGTTACAACTAATACTACTATGTACTTCTTTATTTCACAAAAGCGAGATTTTCTACAGCAACAAGATTGTGATTTGTGTTTCATTTGAAAGATACACAAGAGTATGTTCACGGCTGCACATCTACAGGTGAGGCATCCTTGGCATGTGCTCCACTGCAATATGGACATCATGACATAAAACTTCTTCCATTTGCAGACTCAAAAATACAGGCACTGCCATGACGTTCTATCACTGCTTGCCTAATTTGCTATTAAAACGCATCCTGTCTTACCGAACTCTTCCTTCGTTCGGTCACGGTGGAGGTAGATCCACAGTTTTCTGTTGACGTCGTACTTGATGCATGGGTCCTTCTCGTAGTGAAGTCGATCGAGGGCGCCACTCACAACGTTGTTGATTTGTCCGTCGCTGGACTCGGCGAGGTACTGCGAGTCTTTCAGGAGTTCGCAGACCGCTGCCCGGGTTCCTTCTCCATTCGGTAATCGGGCAACTGCATCTCGTACTGGTGTACAAATATTCAACAAACACAGTGATACCTAAGCAAATAACACTGAATTCCAATTCTAACAGAAATATTTGTATGGAGATGGCTAAACATGTCCACACACTGTAGAATGAAAAAGATTTGCCATTACCTGAAGTCACACTTCACACACAGAACAACACAAAGCCAAACGCAGAAGTGTACAATTTGAGAAAGTTGCATATTGTATAACACACTTTCATACGTGGTTTACTCTTTGTGTGATAAACAAGTATTGCTAAAAGGGACTGTACAATACAGGTTGAGGTGAGGATTCAGCATGCAACATTTGCGAGATATTTAGAAACCACTCTATGAAATGTTAAGGGCTATTTTGGTAGCTCGAAAGACTGGGGGGGGGGCCTAAAGGGCCCCCCCTTAAGATTTCGGCCGTGGATCGCGCGATCGCCGCGAAAATTTGCACAATGGTAGTGTGCAATGTAATCTACAAGATAGTATATTCAAATTTTCCAAAATAGTCTTCTTTTATTTTATTTTGATTAATTCTGCTAATTTATGCGAGAAATCAGACTCTTTGATCTAAATCAGTAAATAAAGCTCCAAAAGTGCTCATTTTTGGTCTAATTATTCTTTGTGGCATTCTTAGCAAATGCACTTGAAAAAAAATTCGGTATCAAAATTAATTTCTTATTTATTTTATTGTTTCATGAATTTCTTATGTATTTCTTTGTTTTTTTGACCTTTTGTTTTTGTTGTTTTTTTATACAAAATTTGTGGCAGACACTTTTTGAAGCATAATACTCCTAAAACAAATTGATTTTAGCCATTGAGAGTAAAAATAAGCATATTTATATGAACCATGTGAGGAGCATACAATTCTAAGGGGAATCACAAGTTTACATGGCCTGTCAATTACATTGGGATCAGTTTTTTAATATCTCAGCCATTTCAAGGTCAATTTTCATCATGTACACACTTAATCTTCTTGAAAATATATGCTCTTTCATATTTCACAGTCCAGAGGTTTCTCATTATCTCACCAAAAATGTTATAAACATGAATCCTTACCTTAACCAGTACTGTACAGTCCCTTTCAACAACAGGAGAGTTCATTAACCAAGACCCTCCTGTAAAAGTGCTCTCTTACAAACAGGAATAATTACAATGGCTGCTGCCCTCCTGATGTTTCAAATACTGAGCAAATGCCTTCCTACACTGCAAAGGGTGACGTCATAATATACCTACCAAGAGACAGGATGGTGACGTAGGGCGGTCTGTCCGAAACGAGGAGGGCATGCTCCCGGGCCTTGTTCTGGGTGGTCTCCTTGCCGAACACGCCCTTGACCGGCCCAACGATGGCGCTGTAACCTGGCATTCGATAGACGAAGGCCTTATGAGGCTGGCTGTACCTCTCCCTTTCCTTTAAGAAGTAGCAGAGAAACAAATTTTAAGAGGGAAAAAATGAACAAGAAGATGTACATGACCATGAGAATTCCACACTTCCATGTGAAGAAAGAGTACATTACTCTTTGCAGGGCTGCTGTTTTTGCCACAAATAAACAAACAATATACAAATATACCTTAACAGAAGGACAGAAAATTATACATTGAAGGGAAAAAAAATCAAAAAGTAACGATTAAGGTGTGAGTTATTATGTGTGTAGAAATTGCAAATAATTAAAGTGTGAGTTATTAGTGTGTTATTTAAAGTGAAAACTAAGTTTCGGTAAGTGCTTGAGAACCCGTCTAGCACCATTTCATTTTTGCTTGCAATATATCGAAAGAGTCCACTAAGAAACTTACCTGGCTGACGCGGTTTGCCGGAAAGATGAGTCGGTTTGGAGTATTTTGAGAAAAATAATAATAGTAGGAAAACCTACTTTTATTCCAGAAGGCTCCAGACTAACTTGGTCTCGGGAAAAATTCGACCCTACTTCAGACAATTCACACGCAGTAAGTGATCGCCACATTCTACTGGCCACTGCATAATACCAAATGAGGCCTAACTGAATGGACAGGAAAGTGCAAGCTAACGTAATCCTGTACAAAGCAAAACAAAAATGACAGCGCGCGGTCCTCAATTGCTGAAACGCGCGGTCTTTGGAGTTTTTGTTGTTGTTTATCAAGCGCCTTTGATTGTTTTAGAGGTGCTTGATAGGCGCACACTAATTTTGCATGCGCGCAAAAGAGGTTTTTGATGCGCGCGTTGTAACTACTCGAACCATTACTGCGAGTAGCCAGAACACGAAGCGCTAGTTTATACAGGCCGCTCCCATAAGACAACATTGTACAATCAGAGGGACAACCATTACAACTCATCCCGCCGTCAAATCGAAGCTGAGTTACCCCCGAGTCCGAGTTTAGCCTGGCCCCGTTCGGGTAAGTACTGAGAATGAATCTTTTTTGGTTAATATTTCGCATTTTCGTCGTTACCCATCGAATATCTTGTAATAACATCGCTATCCTGCACATTTCCTAAGCATACGTTCACATTTGGGAGCGAAATTTGACAACTTTTGCAGGCGTACCAGTGCTTTGTTTGGGCTTTAAGTAGTAACTGTTTCCATCAACTTTATAGGACTGGAAATCAATCCTTACATGAAAAACAAAAGAAAGATAGTAAGAAGACAAGAATGGTACGACAAAACTTAAGGTCTGTCACAATAAGCAGTCTTCAGAAAGGGCCAAAAAACACATGCATTCGTGTGCTGTCATCAACATTGCTCTTTATTTATCAGGATATGACAACTGATAATATAGCTAAGTAGGGGATAACCACATGCATGTAACTAAAGTTGACACTGTTCTACAACTTGTAGCAACACACATGTCCGTTGGAGAAACAGAACTAGGTAAGAGATGTACATGTGCAATCATTGCTTCTCACCTGTTCAGCGAAGCTTGTCTTGATATTCACTGCAGCAGACTTACTTGAGCTGATAATAAAGATGAATAATGACATAGCCTGGTAAATTTCACATTATGCATTATGTCAGGCCATAAAGGCATCCTACTACACTGGCAAAGGACTTCCTCCATTATATGCTGCACATGATCTAGTTTTGATGTTGTTGATGTTGTTGTTGTTGTCTGTCACAGTTACTATAGAATGTATACACATTACAGTAGTACATGTGTTGTCAAAGTTTTTACCAAGCTTGATAAAGTCTGATAGAAGACAAAAATCGGATCATTGGCCATCTGGGCCCTGTTTTATCAAAAGATAAAATCAATTTTAAATTTCCTTACCACACAGACAGCCATAGACTTACAGTTGAAATCAACTATATAATCAATTTTAACTCTTCATAAAACAGGGTCCTGGACTGACAAGTTAACATACTAGTAAGTGGGCAAAATAATGCTCAACACAAGATTTCAGATTTCTTTAACAATCTTTAACAGACCAAAACGTTGTTGTTGTTGTCATTACTGGGCAGGACATACATGTATAACATAAAAGACATCACTGTTTACATCCAGTCATCTTAACGGTAAATCAAGGTCTGAGTTCCAGCCAAGTACATACAACATTATCTGGTTCGAAGAGCAAGTGAACTCTCTTACTCTAAAGATGTGGTAGTGGTGCTGGTGCTACTTTCTTTGGGCTGCGGTGGTACGGCCCTCATGCCGGGCAAGGTGTCAAGCCACTGCTTAAAGAGGGTCACCAGCTCTTCTTCCGAGTCAGGAGGTAGCTCGCCTTGAGGGAGAATAATAAAGAAAAATGACGGCTATAAACCTGGATGTGCTTTGATGGGAGGGACACTCCATCTTTAATATTTGCCTTAGAATGTGGGTCATCTACTAGGCAATGTACATATCATTATTGATGGTTTTAATGGTTTTAATTCCTAGATGCCCTGTGATGAATCGTTCATTTCTTCTTCTTCTTTGAGGTCCATCTTCCACACCTGAATCTTGTGTTACAAATGTCACTTCTTGTAGCTTCATCTAAACCTACACCGAACTGGAAGATATTCATGGATTAGCTTCAAGACAGAAATGCTTACAAAGTGTAATACATCTGTTAAATTGCTTACAAAGTGACGGTGAAAATGTCCATGTTATATTTCCCAGACCATTTTCCGAAATAGGATATGGAGTTCACTGCTTTTGCAGATAAGGGATCACTGAGTATGGTGCAATTCCTAAGTGATTCACTTTGCTAGTCATCACACTAAAGGAAACTTACACCTGAGTTACACCGAGAAATGATATGCTATTGTTTCTGCCATATCATTGTAGTCACAGCTAACACAGGATATTTTCAATCATAACTTCACAAATATTTCTTGTTATACCACAAGTGAGGTATCACTGAGGTTTTATTACCACATGCTCTATTTGATGATGGACTACATGTACATAGAAATGTTTAAAAATGACAATTAGCCCATTTTGTGATGAAGCTCTTTATGTACAGCTATGGAAGTATCAAAGTGCAATATGTTGGATCATTACTGAAGCACAAAGCATTTTACCCATTTAGGACCACACTCTCAAAAATAGCACTGACATAACATTGTATGTCCCAAAAAGAATTACAACAGCACCCTCCACAATGGCAACTTAAAAAATAGTGAATCAATCCAAACACAATTTCAGGGTATGAAACTATAACTGATTGCCCACATCTTACAGAAAACCCCATTCAATTTGCTTCAGTGGTCAAAGGGAAATAAGGATTTTTGTAGAGCATGTCAGGAATCCCTTCCCTCCAAGTTCTGTCCATTGTGTTTTTTGGGACATACTGTACACAATCAGGTCGCAAGTATCATTAGAGTTAAAATCAGGCAAGTATAGGAGGTCACTTCTCACTTCGCCACTGCCACATGTGCCTCTCCTCATCGTAGCGGACGCGGGGGATGACCTCGGGCACGACGCTGATCTCGCCATTGAGGAACTTCATGGCGCCGTCGACCACCTTGGCCCAGCTCGGCTGTAAGACGGCCCAGTTGCTCAGCATGCTGACCGGGGAGCGCTGCCAGTTCGCCAGGCTCTCGCGCAGCTTGGCGAGCGTCAGCCGGTGGTTGGGCGCGGCGCTGAAGATATCTCGCACAAGGCTGAAGAACGAGGGGTGGACCCGGAGTGGGGGTTTGATGTCACTGGACCTTGAACAAACACACGTAAGATAAATGATCCTTTATAATGTAACAAACAGTAGGACTCTGGTGGACAGTTGTCCTGGTAGACCAGGAGTATCGGAGAAGGCTAACAAAGCTATCACCTTGACAGACATTTCAACTCTTCAGAAAGCACTTCAATTTTTTCAGATAATCAACATTGTTTTAGATGACTGTCGTATATAACACAAAATGAAGCCGTTTTCCAGTTGAAACCACTGCCCCCGCTACACACTACCCTAGACATTTTTCTATTCTCTTGGTAAAGGTAAAGGCAATTTCTGTCATACACAGAGATTTTTCCCATCAGCTGTCTCCTTTCTCTTGCAAATGTATCTCTATGATGAGAAGATGATACATGTACATTGAATTCTTTTACTTGTCCTCCTATCGCTAAAACCAACCTGCTGCAGACCCAATAAACATTATACACACGAGTTTGAGCGTTAGAGCATCTGTCCACCAAAAAAAAAATGCACTATTTTGCAAAACCTCAACCCTCCCCTTCAAAACAACAAACAAACAAAACAACCCACAATGAGGTGACAAGTGACATTAGAGCTACTAGTACAAATATACAGAAAATTCAAAATTATCATCCACACCCCCCCCCCCCCCCCCACACACACACACACACACAAAGAATGATAAACAAACACAAGAAATAAATTTTCATTCTATTTCATGTTGAGTGTATCAAAACTTCCCTAGTCTTCCAATGACAGGATTTTTCTGCCAGGTATCTTTCATATAAATTGCTATGAATCATAGAACAGTATCACTTCATGACCATCATCTTGACTGTCAATAGTTTTACAATATCAATTAAGACGAAAAAAAATCCCAAGGTCATTATAAGATGAGTCAATATTAATCATGCATTCACAGCTGATTTGATTTATTCCAAGTTTTGCCCCCACTTTTGTTCGATACACAGCCTATAAACACAACTGCGTGACAATGAGTAACAATGATATAATATATCTGCCCACAGGATGTCCTATTATATTTGAGCTCCTGGAAGCAACTAGTGGCCACCAGCTCCCTGCAGAGTGACGGCTGTCAACTTCGTGAATATTGCTGCATCTATTACATTAAAACCATCTACCAGAGGAGGTATGCCAGCATTCTGGGTGAGCACCCACTTAGCTAGGGCTTGCTGAGGAGGGGACAGGGGAGGTAGAAAAGAGTTAGTGCAGGGAGCTACTTTTAAAAGTTAAAGGACAAGTCCACCTTTATGTACATTTGGATTGAGTGAAGGCAACACTATTAGTAGAACACATCAGTGAAACTTTGGGGAAAATCGGACAATCCGTTCAAAAGTTATGAGTTTTTTAAGCATCTGCGTAGTCACTGCTGGATGAGAAGACTACCACAGTGTATGATGTCGCATGCCTACAACCATATGAGGAAAATAAAAAGAGAATTTCACAAAACTTTACTTTTTGAATAAAGTGCACTTTTCTTTGACTTGTTACTGACGTATGTTAATGGTATATTATTCCCCCTGCTTTCTGAAAGAGAGAAGTCAAGGGTTTTTTTATTATGCCAGAAAAGTGAAAATGTGTTGAATTTTCTTTATTCTTTCTTTATATCGTTGTACACATGTGACATCACAAACTATACTGGTCTTCTCGTCCAGTCGTGACTGAGCAGAAACTTCAGAAATTCATAACTTATGAACGGAATGTCCAACTTTCCTCAAACTTTCACTGATGTGTTTTACTAATATTGCTGCATCTACAAAACCCACATGTCTAAGAGGGTGAATTTGTCCTTTAAAAACCTCGCAAGCTCGCCGCAAAAAAAAAAAACCCCTGCTGAACACACTAGCTAGCAAGGATGACGAAGGAAAGCAATGATATGTGTTTAGTATGGAGTAAACAGCAAAGTAGAGAGAGATGACCATGTTATCTTCATGATATTCAAAAGAAGTGCCGCGCATAGTAGTTTAAATGACTTAATGTAAAATGCTTCCAGACCAACATGCTAAATATCTGAGAAGGAGCACTGTTTAAGATTCCACAAACACACACAAACATGTTAGTCACAACAACACTGCCAGCATCATTATCATCATCACTGACGATGATTAAAAATGACAATAATGGTAAGCCTTTCATGTAATATTAATGAAAATTGATCCCTACACGATACAAGAGGAGAGATCTCTAACCAACACAATACGCCCAAGCTTGAAATTTGGACTATGGTTCAGAATAAAATCAAAGGCAAAAGAAAAATGAAAAAACAAAAAACAAATGTAAGTCTGAAAATCATCTGAATTCAAAGCAAATAGCACAGTTTAATATAGAAATAGCATAGCTATAGTTATAGAAGAAAAAATAAGCTGCTTCACTTCAGTATTAACATGCTTATTTTGTGACAAATGGCGAGGCAACAGTTAATAAAAAAAGAGCATGTCAGAGCATAATGAATAATGCTACTAAAAGGAAAACAGTTTCAATGTCAATTTGTGAAGTAAAAGATATCAACTGTATCTGGCAATGGGAGGATTGAAAGAGGGAGGGGACATGTACGTGTACACATAGAAAGTTTTTGCTGCAGGATAGTTGTAAAGGTAGAAATTGTCAGGAAAGGTAGTTAATAGGAAGAATTGTTTGGGTGATGGGTTGCTAGCTTTACATACATATACAGTACTTCCATTTTTCCAAATGAAATGTGTGTTTTCAGTCTTTACCTTGTAATTTTAAAAAGTGCAGAAAACCGACATACTAAGATGTTTTGTTTTTCTTTCTTTTTTTGTTACGATGTGCAGCAATACCAAATTGATTGGTGTTTCTCTGTATTGTTTGAAGAGAAGTGAATGCAAATTATAGTATGGGGGGGGGGGGGGGAGAGACAAGCAACTGCAAGGCAAGTTTTAAGGCAAATGTTATAGTTACTACCATTCCACAGTGGATGTTGAAGACATCCATAAAGGTTAAATGACTGCTGAAGTGATAAAAGCAAATATGTACACTACTTGGGCATTACCAAAATTCTCAAGGGATTGCTGATACAAGTGCTTCACAATTAGTACTAAGCTAAACCAAGGCAAAATTGCAGACCCAAACTGCAAAAGTAACTTATGAAACAATTTTAAATGCAAGTGCAAATCAAATGCAAGATGGACTGCTAAAATGATTAATAAACCAAATAATGTCTCAAAGACTATGGAAAATGTTACACAAAATGTTAAACAATGTTATGAACTAACACTTGCTAAACCAAGTGCTATTCTGCTAAACCATACCATAAAGCAAGAAATTTTTGTGGCATTAAATTTTTGCGAATTGAAGTCGACGGCCTCTTTCGCGGCATGAAATCTTTGTGAATGGCAACTGGCATTCAATGCATACAGCATAGACAAGAACTTTCATGTGCATTTAAATTTCAGGAATCTTCACTATCGCGATATTCGCAAAATTAAAATGCAAGTGAAAATGTCTGGTTTTACAGTATACTCAGTCTGTAAATTGCTTGAACCAGACACTACACTGGTGACTACAGGCAAAGGAAAACAATATGTGACATGTTAGTGAGACGCAAACCCAAATGCTGCAGCAAATGTCACAACTAAAGCTGAACTGATTCTTAAACGATATGCCAAATGGCAGCAAAATATTGAGAGCAAGAAAAAGTAAATAAAACACAAAGATAAACCAAATACCACAGCAAATAAATACTAAGTAGTAAACCAAATGCTAAACTAAACTACAAACATGCCAAATCAAACGGAACCAGAATAAGAGGGGAAAAAAGGAAAGTGAAAAGAGAGAAAGCAACCTATCAAGTCCCACAATCATCTTTTATTCATGTTTATGAGTTGCATAAAATAGAGTTAAAATTTAACTCGTGTTCATTTATATATTGTTTATATAATTGTTTTTAGTTGCAAGAATTTCTTGTGTCTTTTCCTTGCTAGAGTCATCACAGATTCAATTTGGAAATCTCTCTTATAAAGACTAAAGTTTGTGTTTCTCTGTAATATTTTGCAAATCTTTGTTTAATACTTTCTGATTTTGTGAGGAACAAATGAATTCAACAAATTCCATCTTTTTTCTTTCTGAAATATGAGGCGTGTTGTGAAATTCAGAGTAGCCAATTTACTGATGGGCAAGATGATGATGATCTGCGGCAAAATTTCCTACAATTTGGGGTTGCCAATTTGATAATATGTGACCGTGCATCACAAAACCAACAAAAAGTCACACCACTTGATTTTACATAAGGACTCACAAAGGGTGAAACGGGTCAACCTAGTCAATCTTGAGTTTTCCATATTCTGCAAGAGCTGTTCTTCTTATACATTATCCTTAAGTTTGGGATCATGATCATGGAAGTGTTTTTAGCAGTTTTTCTAGAACTCTTTTTTTTTTCTAGAATGGTGTGATTAGGTATGTCAAACAGGCCCTTTTTCATTCCTAAAAAAATCCTTTTAATACACACTCTTCACTCTCAACTCTATTAACTTTTGAAAGGATAATGCTACTGCTTTGAAAGTTGAAAGTTGGTAAAAATCATGAATAGAGTGTGCTCATAGAACCTGCTCAATTTCAGCTTAGTCTGATAATCCCTTCATTGTCGTTGTTCAGGTGGTTTACATCGTTTTTTGGGGGGGGTTTTCGTTTTTTTTTCTGTCCCAGACATTGCACATCTAGCACAGCGTGGTAAATATTTATTAAAAGCGCTTGAATAGACCCTACACTTCAAAGCTCTTTCCTCAGTTCACACTTTTCCAGAGTGTGTGCTTTCTTTTCAATATTTAGATAGGTTAGGAGAGTCCATTTGAATTAAGTTATACATCATTCAAAGCTTAAAGTCTGCTCTTTCAGAATCTTCCCCTAACTAAAAATGCATGTCCGCTAACTTTTTGTTACTTTTGTGATGCATGGTCACATATGATAATGATGTGCGGCAAAAATTCCCTACATGGACTTGATAGGTTGTTGATGTAACTGCCAAAGTGAACATAAAAAAATGAGAGGGAAATTGCAGAAGGCTTACAGAGACCATGTGGAGGAAACTGAGGAGGCGGGTGAGGGTGGGGCAGATGAGGGGAGGAGGTAATCATGGGCTGCGTTATACCTGGAGTCTGGAGAGCTAGGGGCGTCACTGAGGGTCCCACAAAAGCCCCTAGGCATACATCAGGGAGGGAACAAAACAGGACAATCACAAATCAAAAAAAAAAAAAAAAAATGGAGGATGCTGCCAATAATTCTTTTTTGTTTTATTATTTTTCTTCTTCTTTTTTTCAAAGCAGAGGGCTGTCCGTGTATGAGTGAAAACAAAGATTAATACCAGAAAAACAACAAGGTGATATGCACATGGTGGGGTGCAGTTACAACTGTATGTGCTCATGGGTGTTTCTTGGCAGCAAAAAAAAAAAAATCTTAAAAAGAAAGACGATAACCAAATAATCATCACATGCATGAGATTGTGAAAATAGCATGACTTTTTTTAATGTCATGGAGCACATCACAAATAAACAAAAATATATAATGTGATTATTATTTCTCACTATATACATGAAAATGATATGCAACAAGCACATGCATATGGCGTAAAATAATGGGTTGCCTGGAGCTGACGTGTGTGGTGCATTTTTTAATCCTGATGAACACAAGAACATGCCAAGTTGAATTCTTCCTGTGAAAGATATCCACCTGTTACGCTACGGAAAACCATCATAGGTGGCTACAAAATGCTAGGCCTATGCCTCACCGTCACATAGTAACTACGACATGAATACACCATTAGTCATAAAAGAGTGGGACAGACAGACCTATTAAGGCAGCCTTGCATTGTGGAGGTCCTTGTTGATATTCTAAATTAAATACAGGAGGAGGTACGATTTTGTATGAAGTCTTGGTGTGGTTGAGAGAGTCAACAAACTATGAATGGAGAAATGACTGTCTGTTAAACTTGTGGACAAACAGTGATTCACAAAAATCGAAACCTCACAGAAAATATAACAGCTTTTACAGAAGGCTAACAATGATGCCCAGGCAACACGCTATTTGAGATCTAGCAGCTGGACTTACATTGACCCCGCTGAGGCTGGTGAGCAGGTGGCAGGCGAGATGGAGAGATCGTCCCTGGTGGACAGGCGAGACTCCGGGGTGCTAAGGACATCCACCGGCGAGACTCCCTCAAGGGAACCGGTGGAGATGGGCGTGGTCGGTTTGGGCGGGGCCACCACCACTGCCGTAGCTGCCGCCGTTGCAGCGGCTGCAGCCAGCATCTTCTTCTTCTTCCTCTTCTTCTTGTCGCGCTCTTTGTCTTTTCGTTTCTTGGCCTGCTTCGGGGGACTCTCCTCCGATGCCGGGGGTACACCTGTTGCAAAGCAAGAAATTCCCTTAGTCCCTACGGCTTCCCAGGGGCGGATCCAGGAATTCCGTAAAGGGGAGGTGCCTTTACAACATTAAAGGGGGGCGCATGTGCCCCCCCCCCAATTTTTTTCTTTTTATTTCTTTTGTTTTAACAAAAAGAGGGGGCATGCGCCACTGGCTTCCTGCCTCCTTCCACCGACCAAATTCTTTGCTGTTGTCAGGCACTCATTGGCTGAGTGCATGAGCAGGCTGTATTTCGAAACATACTGCCTAGTATTGTGCCATGTACCACCTCCATGGTATGGCAATGCATAATGAAGTTTACACAGTACATGACCCATCCACTTTATTTCAGCATTGACATAAAACAATACCATGTGCAGTGGGCTTTATGTTACTAATCCCGCTTACATAAAGCCTAAGGCATGTATTTTTTATTTCAGTTTGGTGGGCTAGAGGATAGAGAGATACATTCAGCAGGTAGGGCCTTCTTGATGTGCTCTACACTCCCTAAAAAAGTCTTTTCCTTCTCATGCTTGGCAGGCAGGAAAGATGTGAAGAGTTTGTTCGCAAAAACCGATAAGTCCATATTAGCTAAATACAGATATTTGCGATTAAAGGTCAAGAAAAATAAAGGGAATTAGTAAGAAAATTTTTGCTTCTTTTGACCATAACTTCAAAAATATACCTTTATATACGATTGACCAATATATCATTTGAAAGGTAGTATTTTGTAATTTATGACAGAGATCGTACTTCAAAATCTTCAAAACTGGACTTATCGGTTTTTGCAAACAAACTCTTCATGTGTTTATACATCAATCTCTCTGTGATCCGGACGGATCGCCCTTCAACACCAACGTCTCTCAAGCTTGACTTGCTCAGTTTAACCATTGCTGCACTTTGTTTCCCAACTGGTACCTCATGTACGACATGAGTTTCAATGCCCCGAACGTATTAAATGATATCTGCCTGTGTGCATGAGCAGGATCTGACATGAATTCTTGAGGCGAGAATTAGGAAATTAAATTGTCAGTTAATAGGGATTACCCAATCCCCTACACCCTATTGTGTCTCCGTGGCCTTCTTGCTTAGACTGAGACATTGAAATACCAGAGTGGGTGTTCTGACTTTATAAGTATGTATGTACAAGTATGTATGTATGTATGTATGTATGTAAGTATGTATGTATGTATGTATTCTGTATGTATGTATGTATGTATGTATGTATGTATGTATGTATGTATAGTTCAAGTTTGGATGGAGGTATTGCAGAATGCTGATGAAAAATATTGGCTAATTGCTTAGGTACAAGGTTAAGCTGAGTGCGTAGATACATGGGGGGGGGGGGGGGGTTGAATGATGTACATGGCTTACCTGGCGGACACAGTTTCTGCAGCGGCTTTGGAAACGCCCGTGTGACAATGTCCATCAGGGTGATGTTCTTGGTGTTGAGGTCCGGGTGTTTCTGCAAAAACGAAGAAAGTAGTGTGTGCAAACTTCACAACCTTCCGACAACATACAAATTCTAACTGAAACATCACTTCTTTACAATGGTCACGCAAAATAGTGCAAGGGAATTTTCTTATACGATGTGTACCTCAATCACAGCATTCAGAATCATAGAATTGTAAGAGGTCTCCAGATTCAGCTTTTTAAATTAGTCCCCGCTGATCAAACATGCCCCTCGTAAAAATCTATAATTCTACTTTCAATGTTCCATTTTTAAAGGCGACTTCCAATCTTACAAGATCAATTAGAATGTTGAGTATCATGGCTAGGGGTATTTGGGGTTTTCTTTGAACAAGTGAAGCTTCAGAATTCCACAACTTTCCAATTTACGGTTCAATTTCACTGAAACCCTTACCATGTTGGGTACCTAATTTTACTGAATTCATTAAAATGTGGTGTGGAATAGCACTTAAAAACCTATAGTTTAAGACGGTTGCTGTTGTTGCCACGGAAACATGGGAAATAAATCATCTACCTGGAGATGCTCATCCTCCATTCTGTCCTGGTAGTCCTCCAGCATCTTGATGTACTGCTGCTGGTTGATTCTGATTGGCTGGGCGGGGGTGGCTGGTGACCCCGCCCCTTTGACTAGGTGCATGAGTGGAAGGGGAAGAGAGAGAGAGAGAGGGGGGGGGGGGGGGGAGAGGACACTCAGAAATAACTTCACTGTTTGCTTTAACAGTAGGTAAGTTTTCCACATATTCCAGATACAACTTGATGTGGCAGTAGATGTGACTAAAAAATCTTGTCTGAATAAGACATTGACAACCAAAGCCAAAGTGCCATATGAAGAAAGTCTGGCCAACTGCTATGTAAAATAGGGTGCTATGTCGTTACTCGGTGTATATTACGCGTCAGAGGGTTGGCATGTACGTTCTGACGTCACAATCAAAGCCAGCTAAGTAGAGCGTAGTTAATAATAGGCACTGCGTATGCCCTCTCTTTGGTACAGTACCATCATGGCTCCATCTGTGTCATGATGTCAGCTATTGACCAATCGCAGGCTTCAAACTCATACGTAAGCACAAAAACAAGTTGGCCAGACTACTGTATCTTTACATATGACACTGCAAAAACAAGAGTAAACAGCGCCCCCTCTAGACTCTTTTGCAATGCAGAATGATGAACTGTTTAACTGTCATTGATTGTCAGCTTAGTATTGAACCACAATCTCGGCATCTTGATAATAGACGGAAACATAGTATGCTTTTTTATGCAGGGACTCCTGGCATACATGTGAAGAGTTTGATCAAGAAGCAGATTAAGTGCCATTTAATACATTTCAATGACACCTCACTTGTTACATTTAATACAAGGATTATTCTTGAAGTTATGATGAAGAATATTCCTTATTTTGATATTAGTTTCTTTGGTTTTTGGCCGGTTCAATCGCAAATATCTACAATGGACAAGAACTGAATCAAGTTTTTATGATGAAACTCTTCTTATATTCAACTTGTGAAAAACATCACTTAATAGTACTGGATATATTCAAATTTGAATGCCTAATACACAGAAGGTAATGTGTCAATCTAAAACTTTTCCATGACACTCAGCAAATGCCAGCTTCTCCATAGCACCACATAGCTGCTGCTGCTCAAGCAGGGTGCTATAAACCTGCTCACACATTTACACTGGGCAAATAAAATGAATAGGTACTGGTACTTGGCAGGAACAATATATTTCCTGAAAGAAAGATATTATTCAGAGGGGTGAAGGCTCAGCAGTAGAGGACAGGTTCGAGTCCCACTGGTTCCTTTTTTCCGACATGTTTGTTGATTTACAGATCAGCAGTTGCGATCTTAACAAATTTTCATTTGTAGAGGGAAACAAACTGAAGAAACTCAAACCTGAATATATTTCCTGTTCAATGAGAGAGAGAACGAGGAAAACCATTTGCAATGCCATGCTGTTGTTTCCTACATGTTTAAAGTTTGTACCTGTCTCAGTTATTGCCCCTTCCCCGATGGAAGCTGGTTTGGGGTCAAAGGTCGAGTGTGTGTGGGTTTCCTCCTGGGCGTCCAGCTCCACCGGCCAGTAGTCAGTCCACTTTGGCTCAAGCATGGCATCAATCTGCTGAATGTCCATGTGGCCCTTCTGATGACCATTCATTTCTGTGAAATGTATTTAGCGAAACAAACATTTTTCATAATACATCACTAACAAACTATACATAAAACCATATATTCTTCATATCATTCACTTGTGCGGTGATGAAAATACTACATACAGTACACTATCATAAATAGTATCCATACTATGGTATACAATACCCTGAAAAGTCTATCTGCTGTTCATTCAGAAATCACTGCGAGAATAATCCCAATGAATGATTGTATCACTAATTAGCAAGGATTAGCATGATCACTTTAAGAGGGACATAGCAGGTAATCAAACCAAGCACCAGGTACGACTGGGACAAGGATGTTCAACAGGTGAAAGTGAAATGTCTCATAGATATAACATAGGACTCTAAATAATGTGCATTATCAATAGTATTCATTGTAAATATTGTCTTCCAAATATGGCGCTGAAAACTCTACAAACTAAATGTATTTATCATATGTATGACTTTTCTGTGTGTTTCCCGGATTATTTTCCTAATGACTAAGGTGAGCAATATTAACTTACCATGAAAAAAAAAAAAAAAAAAAAACCTTCCTCTGAAGAACATGCAGATATTGAAATGTACCATAAAAGTGAATGTTTCGTGAAAACATCAACTGGTATGGCAATACAGTAATATGCAAACCAAAACAAATACAGGATGAATATTAAACAATCAACCAGCTGCACAGTTCTAAATATTTGTCTACAAATCTCTACAAAATTTAATTGATCTGCGTATGTATTTTATCACTGTCATTACAACAAAAAAGAGTATTAAAGCGAGAGAGAGAAAAAAATATATAAAGGGGTCGGTGCAATATAGTGCTAACCCACACTTTTGTCAAAATCGAGTTACATGCATTTTCATAATCCTTATTCTTCACTCTAACCTCCGTGAAAATATCATATTTTAATTCAACCAATAAGATGGTAAAAAATGCATGCATTCCTGTTTTATTAATGTACAATGTATGGACTGTTCGAACATTCAACAGCGATTATCTCAAAATGACTATTGTGTGGGTTAACACTATATTGCACCGACCCCTTCATATATATAAATAGATATCTCCCTCACATGAGTGTCATTAAAGTCCCTCCATCCCAAGGAATTACACCTGCCGACATTATCCATCTTACAAACAAATTATATGCTACAGCAATACCAACCTGGAGCAAATTCATCCTCATCAGATGATTCTGACAGCTGCAGATTGTGGGGTAAGGAGGGAAAAGACATCAGTGAGACTAAATGGCAATTCCATTCTGATATCATATTATTTTTTATGTTAACAGAAAAATTGAAGTACATATCAGCGAAAATTTGAGAAAAAAGAAAATCGCACACACATACACACAAAAAAAAGTTATGAATTGTAAAAATTTGTAGAGTAAGACAAATTAGCAATTTTGTCTGATATAGGTGTTGAGTGACTGTCCATTTGGTATGTACATAAAATTTCCTACATTTTCTTTTTATATTCTGACAAATAATATTTTCCGACATGTTCTTGGAATATAATAAGAGTAATACCCTTTAATACTGTAAGTCCTCCTCAGCGGATGAGTTATGTCTGTGCCCAATACTTGAGAAAAATGAAAATTACATAAATCAATGCTAAATTTAGAAACAACATCTGTCCACTCTTACCGTTTCATCCTCCTTAGAAGAAGCCAGCATCCTGTATCATGACAAAATGAGAGCATTCAACATGAAATCTTGGAATAACATCATATAAATACAGTCGAACCTGTCTTAGTAACCACCTGTCTATAGCGGCCACCTGCCACATATGGCCACTAACATGATTCCCTCCAAGAGAAAAAGCATGTTAAAGAACCTGTCTACAGTGGCCACCTGTCTGAAACGGCAACTTTTTTTGGTTTCCTTTGGGTGGCTGCCTTAGACAGGCTTTACTGCAGATGAATGATAAAAGAAAGTAACAAAAAAAGAAAAATATGCGAGAGAAAAAAATTGCATCAAAATATAAACAACATGGAAGTAGAAATTCTCTTCAGCACAACCACTTTCATCTAATTCTGATCCATAATCTATCTAAAGATACCATTTGAAAGCGCAACAGAGTACATCCTTGACTAACGTCGAAACAACTTGAAATGGAGGTGATGTCGTCAGCCTACAAGCACATGGTGCAGGTTACAACCTCCAGCTTGTCAGGCTAAGAATTTGCATTCCCCGAGTGTACCAGACATTTGCCCTTTGCAAAAACATGTCTTCTTCACCTTAAATCATTGAAATACAATGTGGGGTTAAAAGAGTTAATAATTTTTAAAGAATTTTAGACTTAAATTCAGGCCAAATGAAAGCGACTCATGACAAGTAAGGCTTCTAAGGAAACACAAGAGGTCGTACCACAAAGCTAAAATATTACCCGGCAATTCTGAAGGCACAGTGAGCATTTCTGCTAGTCAGATTTGAAAAACAAAGATCGAGTTTTAATATACAAGAAGGCACGGCTAAATCTATACAATCACTTTCATGGAAAAATTAAAGAAGATGAATTCTTAATGTACTCGTCCCATGACTTCATATCAATGTTTTTAAAAGGCAATCATTAAGCCTAAATATTATTTTGCATAAAACTTTGGGTAAATGATCATTTTTCTTCTAGCAAAAGTAGGACACATGCATAATGTAGAACTAGTATTCATTCAAACAAAACTAAAAAACAAAAACAAAAACAAAAACTAACAGACAACTTTTGAAAAATATAGCTTGCTTTCCAAAATTTTTTTTTTTTCTGGCTTATAGTTTGAAAAAAAAAAATCATACTATCACTTTATTGTAAACATAAAGAAAAAAAAAAGAGGAAAGAATATAAAGCATCCTGATCAATTGATTTGTGGTGCATGTTTATGATTAACCATCTTACTTTTTATACTTCTTATTCACAACCCCATCAACTGCCTTGTCGTTTCGGTACAGTCTCCGCTTGACCGGGATCGGAGCTGATGGTGATGTGAACATCACTGCTTCCAGCAGTTCCTGGAAAAGATAATCAGATGTTGATGGTTCTTTACAATCACTGCATAAAAATTCCTTGTTTCTGTTCAAACTTCAAAGAATGATCAATTTAGCACTCATGGAACATGACAAGAATTCATGTACATAGTAATCTGGATAAATGATAAGTGCTACAAACAGAATTCTGTTAAAATATCCTTTTCAGATAGTCATGACAAGTAGCAGTTACATGATTAGAACAATTAAAACTGTAAAAGCATTTTTGTGTCATGTTAATCAAACTGACATGTTCTAGTATGCATAACAACTTTGTTTTTGGTTGGTGATTTTTTCTTCTTTTTTTTCACAGAAAGTCATATTTTTGATGAGGAATAAAAAAAACCTTGATATCTTTGAGCACTCTAGTGAAATATGCAATTTTTTGTTTATTTGCTTGTTTTTTGTTGTTGTTTTTTTAAAGCAAAATTGGCAGAGCTTATGACAACTTCAGCTTGAATTCTTCCCCCTATCTCTCATATGTATGCATTATATGTATCATTTTTCTCTTTCTGTCTCTCGGAACTGAGCCAATTCATGCCTTCACTCATCTAGAATATTGCCTAAGCTACACATTATGTGGTCTGAATTCAGTTTGTTTCTAAGTGCTTTCGTCTATTTGTTTGTTGGTTGTTGAGATCTTTTTTTAGGGGGATGGAGGGTGCATTGTTTATCTATTCCATTACCTGTCTGGATATCAGGACCTCCTTCAGCAGGCGGTGCAGCCGCCTCTGCTGGGTGAACCGATAGTCCTGGTACGTGGCCTTCCGGTGGGCCTGCTCCAGCTCGGCAATTTCTGGATTCATGAAGCCCGCCCTCAATCTCTCCTGGAATGTCGCCAAGGGGTTGCCGAACTTGAAGTTATCCCCATCAAAGAGCATCCTACGTCAAGAAGGTGGAGGTTTGTCAAAACAAAAAGAACAAAGCACGACATAAGTGACTGCCAGGCTGGACCAACATACATATATACAACTGTACAATTGTACGTCATTTGCGTTGAGCAACTCAATATTTATAAGTTTGTCTTACCTGGAAGAGAAATCTCTTCCTGCTGTCAAAATTTGGTGGCTTAAAACACTGGGATTTTCATTGATACTTTGCACAGCATGCCTGCGTGACCCTAATCTTTACAGCCCCTTTTCTCCCTTTTCTATGAAACTGCACCTCCTGTTGCTCTCTCTCATTAGAGGCACTTTTACATGTTTAACTTGTCAAATTGGACCATCCAAAACTGTATATCATTTTAAAGCTTAGAGCTTACTCTTTGAAACCATGTTGAAGAGTGGAAATTCATTGTGGCCTACTTCTTGTGGGTTGTGAGCCAAGCTGTCACATCTGGTTGGCACTACATAAAAATGTGCCACTTGAAGGACTAGAACTCTCGAATGAGGGTCATTGTTACTCGTTTTCTATTGCCTTGTGATGTGTGTTAAACAAATAACATGGTCTTCACTAAAGAGAACATCCAGTTAAGGTAACAAAAATACATCATGCACCTACAATTTGTAGCATGAAGTCTGAAAACGAAACTGATGAAAAATTAATATCACAAAGTGATGAAACTGTCCTTGGTTATTCACAAGATGACATATGACAGGCAGTCAAATTATAGAGATAAAAACACACACTAAAAGATAATGAATACGGTGCTGACAGCATCTGTTGACGGGGACAGATCTGCACAGTATTTCATGAAGGTGTTAATGTCAAAATGACATTGCTGAATGGAATGATATCATCACAAAGATCAATTTCATAATTTACCTTAGTGTCTCTTTCTTTTCTTCTTCATCACTGTCAGGGAAAGACGGCATGAGTCCAAGCAGCTTTTCCTTCTCTTCATCACTCAGTGACGAGTCCCACACTTTCTGGCTTAGGACATCCTTGAAAATCAGTGGCTGTCGAAGGGAAGTACAAATGAACCAAATCTTGAAGGAAATGGGTTCATAACATGCATACAACATTCATTTCAGCAAGTCTAATTTTTGACTAGTCAGGACTTCACAGCAATTTCAAGAGTGGTTAAATTCTTGATCATGGAGTGCAGTACTGAATGGAGCTTGCACGTCACATTCATGTCCAGATCAGAGTCAATATTTTTGCTAAAAAAATTAAAACCTCCCAAAATATTTGGTGGATAGAGTACACTACATTGTACATTGTAGATTCTTGAAGCCACATTTGAATGTTCAAGATACACTGTACACTTTGTACACTGAGGTTTGTGATTTCTGTACTCCCTGAACAACATGACTTAGTAACATCCCCCATCCATAGAGATTTTTTCTCATCAGTCACTCGTCGGAAGCACAGATTGTTGCTTGCGGCTACCCACAGAAATGTATCGGATTGCAGTCTAACGAGTCCGATTTGTGTTGGTTGACTATCAGGTCGGTGTTAAACATGCCAGGCATGATCCAATGAGGGAAGATCGTCCAATGACGATCATGCCTGACGTGTCTGACACGTCTGATTCACTTTGCGTGGGCGATGGGAAGCAACAAACTTTACTTTCCACGAGTGACCGATGGGAAAAAATCACTGTGGAATGGGGGTATAACACTAAACATACAAGTGTATGCAGG
Source organism: Diadema antillarum (assembly GCF_040938485.1). Classification (NCBI taxonomy): domain Eukaryota; kingdom Metazoa; phylum Echinodermata; class Echinoidea; order Diadematoida; family Diadematidae; genus Diadema; species Diadema antillarum. Next base: position 171,921 of record NW_027271243.1, on the reverse strand, counting down.
AGGAATCAATATCAGTGCTGCCGATTATAATTAAAGAATCAAAATCAAGAAGATTCCACACAGCAAATCATGAAAATACTTGTGTGTTGCAAATGTACATGCATGCATCCCAATGGGCAAAAATAATTCTTGAATCAGAGAGATTCTTTATATGCTCTAAATGCAACATCAAGTAAAAAATTAAAGCATTTGACTACAAGTTTGTAGTCATTACCACCATGCTTGTACACAAGAAGTTTGCAAATACATGTAAGATATCTGCATCACAGACATCATTATCATCATCACCATTAGGGTTATCAATAGTCTGGGGCCCAACTTCATGAAAACTCTAACTTAAGATAGCAACTCTTGCTGGAATGGTAATTGTCATGGTAACGACAAGAATCCAGCTTCCTCATCGGCTGATGCTACTGTATTGAAAGTTGCCATTCCAGCAAGAGTTGCTATCCTTTAAAGAGATCATCTTTTATGAAAGGGGGCCCTGACCTAATGTACATATCAAATATGTTTATCATTTCTCTCAAGCACAGGGGAATAGTAGAGCATGTTTAATAAGGCAAAGAGCTTGGCGCTCACATCTTCAATGAGATCCACTGGCAGCCAGACTTTAGCTTTCCCAAATATGCAGGGTTCAAAGGTCAAGTCCACCGAGTTGCGTCCATCACTACCAGACTGCTTTCTGGCAGTCTTCTCCTTTGGCTCAACCATCCTGGAGCAGTCTCTCTATTTTTCTCACCTGGAATGAACAGAAAAAATTTGGTCTTGAGAATTCACACGCGTTCACAGTTAGTGAGTTACATTGTAACTAGACCTCCACTTCAGTTCTAGAGCTACAGCTGTATTTTGTGCACACACACACACGCACAAGCTCGTGTTTCCCATACAAATGTACATGCAGATACAGTGTACCGTACCATGGTACAAAAGACAGTACCGTACAAGCTGAAATTTTCGCGGTGGTTTTATTTTCGTGAATTTCGCGAATCGCCTTTGAACCGCAAAAATAACGCGCGAATAATTAAGTTCAGTTAGACCCTCGCAACCGCGAAATTTACAACACGCGAAAATGTCCTCCAAGTAGCAATTCGCGAAAATATCTGTACGTGAAAATTTAAGCTCGTACAGTACTTCTCCTCTTCAACATTTGTAGAAAAATGTGATAGACTGTACATTGTACAATGAAGTTGGTACAAATATTGTAGTTCACTACACGCGTATAAGTACTACAGGCTGTATACACCTGCTGGGGCACTCCTAGTGTACACAGTTATACTGTAGGAGAGCCCCGAGTCAACACAGCGCTATCTCTGTACGATGAAAGAGAAACACAAATTTTCACCCCTCTATAAGTTACGTAATTCATCAGCAAAAGGCAAGTACTTTTATACTATACATGTACAATTGTACATATACGTTTCCTGTCTAATTCTTACCGGCCATGCTAATTTCCAGACTGATCCCATGGTCTTGAAAAAACGTTTTTCTACGAGTCCATCTCCATTCTCCCCGTTCCTCCCGTACTTTTTCGAAAGAACCTTTGCAAGGCACACTGCACATAGGCGATATGAATATGCATGAAAGGCGCAATGTTTTTTGCCTTTGGACAAGGCCCTTTCGCTCTCAAGCTGTCGCACTCAGCTGTGATCGCTTCTTCACTTGCCCAGAAAGCAACATAATACAGCAAGAGGGCCTTGTCAACAGCGAGGCCTTGTGAAAAGGCTACATTGCACTCTGGTGATCATGGTTACCACATGTGCACAGATTTCAAATCCATCGAACGGAGCAGTGGTCATTCTCACAGATTCCTCTTGACCAGATCATCGATTTTGACAGAAAGGGACTATTGGAGGAACCAAACATTCCCAGGTAAGTGTTGTCAACAGCTTTGGAATACATGCTCAAATTGAAGCAACTTTTAGTACTGTACTTCTTCGCATTTGGGCTGGTTGCAGTTACTTATACATGCTATCTATACATTGTGTATACAGTAGGCGCAGGGCCTAGGCCTACATGTACACAGACAATTTGGTGATCGCTGATTTTTTGGTATAATTACATTGTGTGTAGGGCCTGTTTATGATCCAAGGCCAAGGGCTAGAAGCCTTACTCTAGGGAAATAGCGTTCTAGGGCCTGAGCCCGAACGCGAAGCGTTGTAGGATTGTAGGATTGTAGGATTTTGGATCTGGAAGGCGTAGCATCGCGGCCTAATTTCACCTTAAATACAAAAAAAATGCATCAATTTGAATACTTCCCTATGTAGTCCAATTATTGACAACAGGATACGGGAAACGTAATAGTCCGCTAATAGTCCATTTCTGTCCAAATCGATGACTTAAAATGATTCGGTGAGAAAGGATCTGCGAGAACGACAACTACTCTGAAAGACGGATTTGAAACTTCTACGCTTGCACGAGTCGGTAGCAGTGTAGCCTTTTTGACCAGCCACTCTTACTGCGCGACATTGTGTGGCGTCCAATCGCTCTCTGCTGGTGTGGGCGCCTTTCACTCAAACCCTTTCGCTCGCCACTACACAGCGCGCAGCGAAAGGGCCTCGTTCAAAGGCTAAAATCATCGCGACTCTCATGCATATTCATATCGTCAATGCGCAAAGTGCCACACAAAGGTTGCATCGAAAGCCAAAGAATGAACAGGAGGTATGGAGACAAACGTCTTTTCAAGACCACATGGGATCAGTGAGGAAATTAACAAGTGAACGTATCGCTTACATAGACCATATCGTAGTATTAAAGGTAAGAAACGTATCTGTTTGCTGGTAAAATACGAAACTTATAGAGGCGCAAAAATTTGTGTTTCTTTCTCACCATACAGAGATAGAGAAGTTAGAACTCTTTTGACTCAGGGCGTTCCAACAGTTTAACTGTGTTAAGGAGCGCCCAGGGGTTAGAGGGCCTACCCAGTCGAGTCACAAACCACGGCACGGTCACGGATACGCACGGCCACAGAGCCACAGGCACGGTGCTTTTGATGCTGTCGGTGATTTTCGTAAATTAAAATCAAACTAATTTAGTAGACAGTTAGACGTCTATTCACACACATGATTCAGTTGTATGTGGATCGTGGACCCCAGTCATCAGTCAGTGTGTACTCTGCAACGCTGACTCCACTACCCCATTGTCGTGTACAAGATAACGTTTCAAGAGAAAGGATCCGGTTCTTTTCAGGGCTTGGGTTGGTTTTGAACACCGTACATTTTACACACCCGCAGACTTCTTGCACAATGCACCATGTTCACGATGTTCTTCAAGATTCATCATGTCAATATCTAGACAGAAAGATTCGTCTGTCCGGAGGACTCTTTTATATTTTGCCATTAACGCTGTCCTCCGTAGACAGACGGAAGGTACCAGTACCCATTGCTGTGTGGATGTTCTTAACCACTGTCTCTATGGAAAATTGGGTGAGGTACCTCACCCTTCTCGATTGCGTCTAATTCACGGCCCTAGGTCGGCAAATTTAAGCTTGAATAGTTAAATCAACTATTCAAGAATAGACTACACTCACCAGATTAATAAATAATCCAACATTTCGGTAGAATTTTCAACGCAAAACACACATCAACCAGCCCGTCGCGTTGTCACGTTCAAACTGCAGAAACATACAGTATGAATCTATTAGCCAATCACATGCGAGGTAGTTTCTACAATTGTACATGTTTTTTTTACTACAACACATACCTCGCATGTGATTGGTTTACAGATTTAAAATGGCGACCTACGGCTAGCGAACGGCGATGTTGCGATATGGATAAAATTTCTGCATTATAACCGAGTTACTGTGAGTATTTCGATTGCACAATGTGAGAAATTAACCCCAAATATTGCTGCATAATGTGTCACGTCATGTCAAACTTGTGAATGTTTGAATGTAAAAAAGCTGTCTGAAATTTGGTTTATCGTAACTTTTGATCTGTGCGCGTTGCTCCACACAGGAGCTGGGATCATTGACTTCGGTCTGTATACGGAGGGGATCCGTGAAGCCAGACGCAGTCTCCGCGGAACATTCCCCGACGGACAGATACAGACCGATCTTTCGGTCAAGTCAATATCCCACTTCCAGTGTACTATACACTGACTGTAACCCCGGCCAAATATCTCGGCAGACACAGTCACCTTCTGAAGTACGATATGAAGTTCCTGTAAGGCTGTAGCAACCATTGATGCTTACAAATAATACTCTTTCTACCCCCACACAATCAGGATCTGGAACCACCTACAAGTGTGTACCTCTTCTTGCAGTCACAGCACCATCATTAACGTTACATCAATTGCTGCTTTCCAGGAGGCCGCCGGCCGCCCTAGCGTTACCTGTCATCGGAGGGATGCAGCCTCCTGTTGTGGGCTCCAGGCTACTCTAAACCCAGCCCTGGATTTTACTTGCACAGTCACCCTTTTTATGTACATATAACTTTATCACTGTCACCTACTCTTCTTATTCTTACACTGTCACCTACTGTCGCGAACCCATCCCAGTTTAGCTTTATGCTACGTATATGGACAAGCCGCCATCGGAATTATATCTTCAAGGTTCAAGGTACATACTACATGAAACAACATGTATGGGACTACTCACGAACGATCGTCAGGACGCCGCTTCCCCAAGCACACAGCAAGTTACAGTTTGCATAGTCCACTTTGACGCATGCCGCTCGAAGTAGAGGGTCTCTGAAACTGCAGCCGCTGAGCAATAACATGGGTATGAACTGATTAGTCGATATCAGTGTTTTTATCCATGATTTCAATAAATTTTCTGTAATTTCCCCACAAACAGATCACAACAGAGCGCCGTTTGCGCGCGCGTTAGTTCTGTGGTTGAACTGTTTGCCGTTGAACGATTCAGGACGTAACGGACGTACATGTACTGCACTGGCACGTACGCGCGCACCCGCAGCTGATAGTTACTAGTAGGTAAATTACTAGCAGCAGCAAGCGCAAGCCAGAGCTCTTCAGAGATGGAGAACAGTGCAACTGACTGTGATTATTCAATCAGCTGTCAGTTTTCTATGGATGGACAAAATAATTCCACAGGTGCATTTAGGCAAGTGCCTTTGATGTTCGATGCTTGAAGCCGCCCTCTTTCTGAGCAATCTGAAGATTCATTTTTAACGCTAACATAATATCGGGTATATGCTGCTCGTTTACTATATATCAAATGCAATGAAATTTCACCTAATGATAAGCATATAAAACAAAAGTCCATTCGTTCGAAAATATGAGCTAATATGTGCAAAAGTGCAAATCTGAGCTGTTTTTTGTGAAAGTGTTTGAAATTTTACTTTCATGGAAAGCCGGTTTTATCACTTTTCTCCTTATTTCCGCCAAATGAAACTAATATGGTATCATCTTCAAGTATAGTTCTTTATAAATTGATATGTCAGATTAGCGTACAGGCACGTACAGTCGAGTAATTTTGATATCTATTTCAGCAATATTTGAGCAATTTCTATTCGCGCACCCCCGTGCCTTTACCATTGTCTACCGCCCATCGTTTGTAAGTAGGGATAGCGAAAAGTAATTACCATCATAAAAACATATCTTCCATTGAGAGTGACGAGTCATGATGCAATGCCACATGAATCAATTGTCTTCCTATCTGTGAGACAGCTCCAGTTTGACACATACTTCAAATATTTTTGAGTGGCGGCTTCGAGCATGGGATCGAAGCGAATAGGACTGTTGTGACTCCATTTCTCGAACCTCCTTGGTACTACATGTAGTAATTACTTCACGAAACATTCACATACAAGTGGGACCTTACAGAGCTTGTCCCCAAATATATCAGAGTACTATGATGCAGATGAGTGAAAATGATCCAATTTGCAGAATGAAGGGCTGAGATGACAAACCAAATCAGAGGGAGGTGGGGAAAAACAAAGAAAAATTGAAGGGAGATGTGACATGGGCTACAAGAGGACCACGCAAGTTTGCCGTTATTGACATGCTTAGACATATTTGACTTCAGCTGAATAGTTACGTTTGTGGGTACAAAAACACACATTATTTAATATTGACCATTGATTAAAGTTAACATAATTATCATCAATCAGCATAAGCTGTGAGGAGGTGCTTTTCAAGTCTTTGCTTGAATACTAAGATAAACTGGGGGGAGATTTAACATAAATTGGCCAATTTTAGGCAAAAGCCTAGGGGCAAGTTAGGGCCAGAATGAATAACATTGTTTTGTGCAAAATGTGGTGCAACTGGGAAGAAAAACTGATTTCCTCGCGATTTTAAATGAGACTTTTAATGTACTCTGTGCGATTTCTTTTTATATTATGACCTTGTAATTTTTGACAAGTTTCGTAAAGTGAATACCGTTATTTCTTTGTGTTTTTTTTTCTCATACGCGCGCGCACACACACAAATACACACACACACACACTTATGTATTTATATTATATACACATATATATAGGGAGGGGTAGTATATGCTACCCACCATGAGGCACCGCGCACCGCGCACGTTTGGGAAGGGAACTATCTCTTGCACTATATATCAAAATATGAAAGTTCTGCGTCGGTGTGTAGTAACTATACCGTAGATATCAAGTGTAAAAACAGTCATATAAACACCGCAGGAGCCAAAAAATTGGACTGACGTTCCGGTCAAAGACCTTTATCAAAGTAAATCTGAACATAAACAATTTGATGCAAGAAACTAAGAAGACGCATAAGTTGCCAAGATACAAATACATAATAATAATATAATTTGTATCTTGGCAACTTATGCGTCTTCTTAGTTTCTTGCATCAACTTGTTTATGTTCAGATTTACTTTGATAAAGGTCTTTGACAGAAACGTCAGTCCAATTTTTTGGCTCTTGCGGTGTTTATATGACTGTTTTACACTTGATATAATATTATTATTATTATTATTATATATATATATATATATATATATATATAATCAATCCAAATACAATTTCAGGGTATGAAACAACGATCCACATTCTCTGTGACCACTTAATCAAATTGAATGGGGTTTTCCGCAAAATATAGGAAAGGTGATGTTATAATTATGTTTAGACCCTGGAATATCATTCAGACAGTGTTTATAATTATCATTATTTACAGCCGCCGGTGTATGGAAAAATCGTGGACTAGGGAGATAAGATGGTATCGGTTCATTCTACATCTCTTGCAAGAAATAGAGAGGGAGGGGCACGCGGAGGCCCGGCAGAAGAGAAAGGCAGTAGCAAAAACAAAAACAAAAACAAAAACAAAAAAAGACCAGAAAATGAGCTCACATCCTTCACTCCCTATAAAGGGATGACAGATGACCAGACTCCCGTTATAACGAAGTCCTCGAGACCCGCGGTTTTCTTTCGTTATATCGAAATTTCGTTATCACAGAACAAATAAACAATAAAGTACATAGAGTGGACAATGTTGCCACCTGGATTTTTACTTCTTTGTAACCGGAATTTCGTTATAACCGTGTTCGCTATAACGGGAGTGCACTGTATAGTATGGGTGGAGATGAGGTTTGGGCATTTAACTTTTTGCCAGATACCAAGAAACCCTTATTAAATAGTACAGAGCATACCATTCTAAGAGGAATTCAAAGTTTATTTGATGAATCTTCTAATTCTGTTTTGAAATGGCTGAGACATTAAAAAAACCAAAAAACAAACAAAAAACAAAGCAAAACAAAGAGATCGTAAAAAGGTGGTCCCACCTTTTATTCGGATTCCTCTGTTTTGGCTAATATCTCAGCCATTTCAAAACCATTTTCATCAAATAAACGTTGAATTCATCTTGGAATTACATGCTCATTCATAAAAGGTTTTTCATTATCTCACCCAAATATGTTAGAAACCTGAAGTTAGGTTTACACCAAAATTATACGATCCCTCTAAAAGAATGTAGGTCAGATAAAGGGTCAAATAAGTGAACCCGTTACACAGCAGGCTTACACTTTCGTTACTAACCAGAGCAGATAGATATTCGGCTAGCTAAAAGACTTTTTTATGGGTTTTTTTTTTGTCATACTTTTTGAGTCAGCAAAAGAATGAAACGATGAAGTAAGTTTCCATCATCATTAGTATTATTTCCATAACCAGCCGGATCCCTTAGCCAGATCTACAAAAGATACCAAGCGTGTAAGGTACAAACAAACAACAACGAAGGAAGAAGAAGAAGAAGAAGAAGAAGAAGAAGAAGAAGAAGAAGAAGAAGAAGGTGATGATGATGGTGATGATGAAGGAGGAGGAGGAGGACGAGGAGGAGGAGAAAAAGAGGAAGAAGAAGGAAAAAGAAGAAGAAAACCTGAGGAAGAATCTCATTTTGACAATGTTTCAACATACAAATAAATTTTGGACGTGATACCGGATCTTTGTATGGGGGGGGGGGGGGAGGATGACAATAATACTGTATAGTTTAGCATTCACTGTATTTCGCAAACTTGATTGCACTCAAAGGAAACGTGAGATTGCGTAATCGAACACACACACACACACACACACACACACACACACACATGGACATGCACATGAATGAGTGATTCTGACAAACGGGATGTGACACGAGTTTGTATAGTTGAGTCAAAGACACACTTTATTATTATTTTCCCCCAGGATGTACAACAATCTCATGTATGCATGCTCCACGCCGCTCACACATGGGTTATAAATCACAATCACAGAGGTCAACTGACTGAAATTTTGAAGCTTGCGATAGAAATTTGATAGGAAAACGAGTTCATGCAGGACAGTTTGTTACTAGAAGTTGATAAGTACTGACCGGTACACTATTTTGACACTGAAAGCTGAGTTTGTTTAAACACAGGTATCAAAAGATATTATTGGGTTCATTTTCATCATGACTTTGCACGCCTCTCAGAACAACCCTTGAAGGAAATAAAAACTTTTCAAGCACCAATATTATTCTGGTCCAAAACAAAAGCCGTAATCATGCGATCATGAAACTCGTGACTCCGTTATATTGTCATCAATCTTACGTCATTTCACAACAAAATAATTATTACCCTAACTCAGAGTGATCGATGGATGGGGGATACGTCCACAATCCACACATGTTATACGCCATCCCCTCATCTCCAAGGACACGTGGACTCACTTGCAATTTCGCCTTTCGTACGTGGCTCTATGCATTGTCGGGTGACAACAATCTTGTGGACTGACAACGCCATGCAACACAATGCACCTTCCGTGTTTGCTCTTTTCCTTTTGACATTATTATTTAGAAGCCATGCATGTTCGAAGAGTCAGGAAGACATAAATGATCTCTCAAAGGTTCCATGGTGCAAGGAAGTTTCTTCTTCTTCTTCTTCTTCTTCTTCTTCTTCTTCTTCTTCTTCTTCTTCTCCTCCTCCTCCTTCTTCTTCTTCTTTTCAGCTTGCTTATTTTCAATCGCTGATGACCGGTTGCTACCTCTTAGATATAACACTTCCTTTTCAAATTTCAAACCCAACGTCGTAAACATTAATGATACAATACTCAATCCCCAGGGGATAACACGCCACACTTTTCAGTTAAACATCAGTAGTATAAAAATGCCCACAGCTAATTTTGAAACCACATTATTGACACTCATTAATTTTTCTTAGTGCATATCGCCATTCCCTTTTCAAATCCACAACATTTGATGCAGGCCTATTAAAGAATATGGCAAATGTAATCTTTACAACCAAGCCAGTAGAACAGTGTAAAAAAAAGCAAAATAAAACAAATCACCCCATTTACACGAAACGCGGAGAATATAAGAGAAACAAAGTTGGTATTGTCATCCGTGAGTGCATTATGTGTTTGGTATCTTGAGCAGAACAGGCAAATTTAATTTTACGGTTTGTCTGTTTCACCTTTTCTAATCTCTGTACGAATATCGCACAATAGTGCAACAGTGAGTAGATTGCAACGCCAAGTGTATTATACATTGCACGGAAAAGAAAGAACACTGTAAGATTTGTCTCTGGCAAAAGTAAACGCAGACAACATTCTTGTGAGTCTGACATGATCTTCACGTAACTCGACGTGCAAAATACCGTCGACGAGCATCTGTTTCGGAACTCAGGATTCATTATCGAATCATTTTAAGCAGTCTTTGCAGAGCCCAATGCACCGTGTCATCTGATCATATAGCGCAATGATATTATTCTGTCTTTATCTAACATGAAATGTAGACAACGTAGTGATGTTATCCCTTTATTCTCTTTTTTTTTTTTGATAGAGCATCTCCTCTTCGTTCCATTCATGCATCTTAATTAACATGCAAAATACTTACACTTCTACAAAAATATCTCTTTAGTCGGTGATATGAAAACAATATGGAACAAAAATAGAATAAAATATTTCCATGACTTTAAAGAAAAGATCGTAAGGAGACTTTTCAGACAAAAGAAAAAAAAAGAAACCTGCTTTTACTTACCACTATAGTTGACAGCATTAAAAAGAATTAAAACATAAATATCAACATGAAACAGTCTTACTGTATATAACTTTTTTTTTCAGGTTTTCCCAAATCAGCAATACGACTCAGAATTTCAACCCTGCATCATAACGTAAATAGTGAACTTAATTTAGGAATTTGCGGTTCAATCAACACGGCAGCAAAAAAGGTACACAGCCCTTTTATCGAGTTTGAGCAGCATTTCATGCCCTGAATGACAGCATGGGGGGGGGGGGGGGGAGTTAACACATAATGCAGAAACAGCAAACCTTCTCTCCATATTATATCAATAGACATTTAAATGGAATGATTTCTAAACACAATAACATATTGACGGCGAATCAAAATGTCAAAAACAGGTTGCAACAGGACGTCACATCACAAAAAGTATAAGTCGGAGAGTTTTCCCGATGTACTCATTGTTTCCGAACGAAATAGGGGTTGTAGGTATCCCATCGCTTACAGTCTTGGGGAAAAAATAAGATGAAATTAGAAAATTAAATGAATATATATATATATATATATATATATATATATATATAATGGTATTTGTCATCACAGCTGAGGACGCAAATAATCGGGTGCACGTCACGAGATCGACACCCACGAACCATACATATGTACAGCCCACGAGTCATAGAGTCCAAGAGCCATCAGCCCACGAGTTATACAGCCTACGAGTCATGTACAGCCCACGAGTTCGACACTAAGCAAACAAGGTCCACGAGACCGACACATTAAGCCCCGTGTTGTAATGTCGAACTCATGGGCTGTTTTTACATATAGTGTCGAATTCATGAGCCTTATTTACCCAATGTCGAAGCCATGCGGCTGTGTAACTCGTGGACTGTATAATGACTCATGGAACCTTTTTTTTTTCCAATGTCAAACTCGTGGGCTGTATGACTCGTGGGTGTCGGTCCCGTGGGATGACCCGAAATAATCCTTCAAGAAGCTGATGTTGATGTTTGGCGGTGTATCACAAAACATAGCTGGTAGATTATAATGAGTAGGTACCTACTACGAGCATATTATGACGAGGCTAACGATGTTTCAGTTGATTCTTCCTTGTGAATATCTTGTTGACCTCGATGTCTGGAAGTCACCAGGGCAGTTTCATCTAGTCTATGGATTATTCAAAATTTGGTTGCGTCAATATGAGCAAAACTCGTGGCGGTCGTAACCTGCAGACAAAAAAAAAGCAGTCTTCACCATCTATAGCATTTTGTGGCAAGAATATCCAGTGTGCGTCTTGAAAAATTACACAGGGCAATCTCTCTTGAATCCCTATGATAGCACAAAATTTGATCCAAATGCTTGCAATGTTCTGGCGATTTCCAAAGAGGTGAAATATGCAGAATTCTTGAAATGCAATTTTGAATTGCATCGACTGCCACCTCGAACATTAACCTGTTTAAGACGTGTCCCGAGTAAACTCTGGCTGACTTTTCGATTCTTCGCATGTATTGCGAATGAACGGTAACATATTATTATATATGAAACAGCTCTTAAAACAGAAACCTTACAAAATCAGGACAAAACAGAAAGGAAAACAACCACAATCAACGGTGGGATTGGACGAGTCATTACCACAAGGAATCTGCAATTTTAGATTGCACAACTGCATTGCAGTTAACATAGTTGACAATTCTATTCCATTGCATAGAAGTATCTGTAATCATTATCACTGATGCGTTCTCTTTTCAGGATTCCCAATCAACAATCACTGCATTTATTTATACATTTGTATATTATATCATGTATCAATACATATATCTGAGATATAGAATATTTTGTTTTCACTACAATACATTCCCACTTGAAAGGACCTAACAAAGTAAAGCTTACATACACAACCATGCAAAAATCTTCCGAATGATAAAAAATGTTACATTACACTTCGGAAGAGTTAGAAACATCAAGAAAAAATAACCACCATTGTCAAAGGAAGTGACGACGCAGCGCACAACATTTTTTTTTTTCGATCCCGCTGTTGCATCAAAGAAACAAGGAAACAAACGTATATCATATGAAGAGTTTTATTGCAAAATGAGCTAACAAGGATTATTCTAGAAGTGATGATTAAAAATATCCTGCATTTTCTTATTATTTTCTTTGCTTTTAGCAACTTTAATTACAAATATCTCAACTTAACAAGAATGGGGTTAGCTCGTCTTGCGATAAGACTCTTCATATATATATATATGTATATATGATAATTTAATATATTATATAAAATGAAACCAAAAACTGTTTCATCTGCTACTTTCATCTAATTTACGAATCAATTTGTGCATTCATTATTTTCACTCCTTTTATACCCTGAATGATCTCACAACACACATACACACGGCACATGCTGCTGAGTATACCCACCGTCTTCTATTTTCTTTTCTTTTTTTCTTGTTCTTGTTCTTGTTTTTCTTTTTCACAAATAAGCTGGGAACACGCTGGATAGAACAGTAACAGAAGTCATATACCCACTGTGAAACATGTTTTGCACAACTACTATAATATAACAGCAAATTACTGAGACAAAGGCGAGAATGTGACTTTAAGAACGATGGAAAGGTATGTGACGGAGAGGCACTTTAAATTTTCAACAGCAGAAACAAGAAGGTGTATATTGCACTCATAGCTGTTCGGCAAAGAGACCATTAAAAAGAAAATCACCAAATACACATATAAAGAAACACACTTTCCAAGTACAATGATATCTTTTAGACACATCATCATGGCATTCTTCACAGGGTGAAACTATGGGAATGTTTTGGAGCTCTTATCAAAATTCTTGCCTGCACATTATACTGGCAGCCTACCTACATTGTATTTTACGAAGACGTCATAAAGCATGCAAAAACGTCACCTTCTCTATACTCCAGAATAAATAGCCTACATCGTGACTGTAAATGTGTCGATCTATTTATCTATCTAAACGATTCGATGCATTCTTGTGGTAACACCTAATCCTATTAATATCACTGCATTTAAAGCACTTGTGCTAACTACGTTCCTTCAATATTTCCCACTTCCATTTGTTGTGTGCACCTTATTAAAGATGTGAGTTTTCTTCCATTTGTCTCCCTCTACAAACAACTGCTGATCTATCAGAAAAAAAGGGAACCACGGTACTCGAACCTGCCATCTACTGCTTTCCGGGCACCAGGCAGCGACACTACCACCAGGCTATCCCTGGTTGCCGGTAGCGACACGATGAACTTGGAACAAATCCCCAAGCTCCGAAATTCCGACATTGCTATGTTAAGTAGTCCAAGGCGGACAAGGCATTAATCAGTGTTAATGAAAGCAAGAGATCATTACTGAAAGTAGAGGAGTGAGTTTTCTTCAACTTGTCTACCTCTATACAAACGATACCATCAACTTATCGTTGTTGTTTGTTGTTGTTGTTTTTGTTGATGTTTGATGTTTGATGTTTGATGATGTTGTTGTTGTTGTTGTTGTTGTTGGTGTTGTTGTTGTTGTTGTTGTTGTTGTTGTTGTTATTGTTATTGTTGTTGTTGTGAGTGACGAGGAAGGATCTCTGTATTTACATTAACGTGAGACTGGTCGGACCATTCCCAGTACACCCTAGGTTTGGAATACCTCAAGTGATGAGACCAATAAATCATCCCGCCTGCATCTAAACACTTGAAAGTTGATGAGCGTCATTTCTTTGCAATGTAATAAGCTTGCCTGACGTAACAATACATTTATGGAATTCATCACTAATGTTCAAACAAAGCATGATATGATGGGCAGGCGACCGGAATGGTCCGCCAATTATTAAACACGTTGGGAAACAGCATTTAATTATTATCTATTAGATGCATTAACATTATTTTGTTTAATTATATTTATATCGCCAAATACCAAGCCAGTTGTTAGGTGCATGCGCTGACAAGAGCCACTAAAGATTACATGAAAAATGATCATATCACAGATGCTTATCTTGGTGAATTAAATAAAATGGTTGTTAGTACAATGATCTTTCTCTACTCATGTGCAATGTGAAACTCCGAAACGAGCATATAAAAAACGGACAGAACGATGCTACAACAACAATAACAACAACGGTATATTGCTATTTATTGCAGATTGCACGAGATTTCGTCTACTAGTAATAGACCGGCTCGATAATGTATCAAGTTCTATGTATGCTTGATTGTATTTTGTTCACAAAACATGCCCTTGATAACCAAAACCCTTGCCGGAGGCTTGCCCCTCCTAGCAACATATAAATGAACTCCTGCCTTGTGAACGTAATTGGAGGAAGCCACATTAATGATGATTCTTCATTACTACGCTATAGGAAAAAGAAACAGCCTTGAATTGCAATACATTGCAAAACGGTCTATGGTCGAAGCTGTCGTGGAAGAAACTATATTTGTTTATATTAAGCATTAAAAAAAAAGATTCCCTGATGGATCAGAAAACAAAGTATATCAACATGGGGCTGAAGAAACTGCAGATTGAATACACTGAAATTCCCGATTATGGTAAAGTCGATAGCTTTAAACTCTCTTTTCGTACGTTTGAGAAGTCTGGATTCAAAGAGAGTCAAACGGAGCCAATAGGGTATATTTGTTACAGAATGATCACAAAGATCCATCGTCATGAATTTATCGTAAGATACAAAAGTATATCATCGGCCTTCCATTCCTGATGTTTGCAAAAGAGTCGATCTACCTAGCACGTTCTGAATCTGTGTGATTATGTTGAAGCAGCAAGCACAGTGAACGATACCATTGTTCTGAGTGGACCAATTGAACTTTAGTTAGATTTTGCGGGGTGGGGTTGGTTAGTTTTGTTTTTATACTTTACCTTCAATATGAAAGTTGTGTGTGTGTAGTCTTGCGTAACAGATGGGGAGACCAGCACAAAAAGATAAGTTAATGACGCAAGAGATGATGATGATAACGAAAATAATATTGATGATAATATTCATAATCATACCAATAAGCACGATAAGAGTTATCAAAATTTAGAGATAGATAATTCTTCCATGTTCTTGAAGAATGCATCATATATCATGCACATTTTTAGGAGAGGTAATAGGAAAAGAAAAACCCCTTGAGACGAATAGATGTCAACATTCAAGTGTCAGAAATACCTCAAAACAGTGTCGAGTAGATTATTTCACACGTCGAATCTTGCCAAGTTGTATAGTTGAAGTTTCGAAAAACGCATTTCTTTCATGAAAATTTGTGGGTGGGTATGGTTAGGGCTACTAGAGAGCAATATCAGATATATGTTCCTGAGACGTAGCCTATAAATTATCAAAGACAACGCACCTACAACGACAGCCTGGTGTCCGAATACATTTATGCTGAAAGAAAAAAAAAATCAGACATGGGAGGAAAATTTGGACGAAAACAGACCTTCTACCAATTTCTTACGACTGCTGGTGGTCATTTTCTTTATGTGTGAATGTGTGTGCGGTTATGTGTCCAAAACAGAAAACGGACTGGCTTGAGCACTTAGATGATGCTTTCTCTAAGAATAGAATATGTATGATCAGTTAAGAAGAGCATTGCAGACGTGTGTGCAGCTCTTGGCCCAAGTTTAGGCCAGCGAGATTGTTGCTGGCTATAAAATGGCAGATAACATTTTACATTCAAAACAATGTAGTACATCGTTCGTCCTACGCAGACAATCTTCGGTACACATCATCACCACTTAATGTCCTTTCATATTCTCGAATGCTACTGAATTGATGCAGATCACACCGATTGAATGCCACATTGTAATTGGTAAGATAAGAAATAAAAACAAAAACAATGCAAGGAAGAGTGTACACGATTATAAAGATGAACAAAACTGTTCCTGTTTGACTCGATGTGCAGTGTCACAGACAGTTCTAGCTGATGAGTTTCGATCGTCCATTCGTTCCATGTTTCCGCACGTCATCCCGTCCACTTCTTGCAGAACTTCGAAATTTGCAGCAGAGCTTGGAGTATACTCAATCCGTGCTTCGGTGACACGCCAATTCCCGCCGCAAAAAGAGAGAAAGGGTCAGAGAGAGAACGATGGAGTGATGTGGGGGGAAGAAAGATAGCCCGGGGGAGTTGTCATGAAGACTTACATGTTTTCTTGGCGGACATGCAAAGCAATACAATGAGCAAGGCGGAAGCAAAGAGTTGTATCCCGCCTAACATAAGGAAGGACGCGTTGTAGCTCCCGAATTGATCGTAGAGCCACCCTGCAGAAAAGGAACCGAAGATAGAATGTTTTTGTTTATTCCTATTATAATGCTATATTTTACAAAGTTTACAGATTTTTAATTTTACTTCTTTCATTTGTATACAATTATCTAATTTTTAGTTTTCCCTTTTAACTGTTCTTTTGTAGTTTTTTTTTTTCAAGATAATGCAGAATATTCAATTTGCTGGACAACACTTGATAAAGATTATCCAGGAAATTAACTGAATTCTTTCAGGACACACCGATAGGTTGGAACGTGGTAACACCTGAAACAGAGGGGCACGAAAAGTTATGTCTAAAAAGTTCACAAAATTTTGATACAAAAGGAGACCGATAATCTGCAAGTTATCCCTACGGCTTGCACTGGTGTAGGTAGCCGCTTCAGTTGATAACTAACAAAACGATAAATAGTGGCGTGTCTCTTTTAAGGGTTTATTCTTTTCTTGACTCTTTTTGAAGTATAGTGTCTAGGCAACTTTAGACAACTTTTCCTTGATTTGATGTCAAAATCAACGACTTCTGTTCCTTCAAAGTGATAAAGAGTATTCATGATAACCTTGTTGATGAAGCCATGAGACATTCACCTGTTAAAAAGCCGGCGGACATTCTCCCTATTCCTGCAAACCCATAGGACCAACCAAGTGCGTTCGGAAAGCGCTCCATCCCGATCGTCTGTTTGACTACCACCACTGCAATGGGAAAGAAGACGCCGCTAGCCAGTCCGTAGACGAGAGAGCCGGCTATTAGCGTCCCGTACGTATTTAAAAAAGGGTCCAGTATCATGGGCGCTGCCGAAAAAAAGGAAGCAATTGTGAGCAACTGCCCAGCGGTAAGTAGCTTGTAGTCAACAAGAAGCCCGTGGCCAGCGCGGGCGATAATGTTCGACACGCCGGCGACCGACGCAATGAAAGTTGCTTGCATGGGCTCAACGCCTTTGTCGTGCGCGTGGGGCACGAGGTAGATGAGCCAGCCCATGTAGGTGAACCGGCCGCAGAACTGGGCGACCATGAGGATGAGGAAGCCGGCGTCTGTGAAGAGGGACAGGCCCAGGAGAGAGAAACAGCGCTCTCTGGCAGATTCAGCCTCGGCCTCCACCTCGTCTTCGCTGTCCGTTTCATTCTCCGCTTGCCCTTTCTCAAGATCGACTTCTTCGTATTCCATTTTGTCATCCGTTCCATCTGTGTCTCCTAACACACTGGTCTCCTTTACCTCCTCCTCTGTTCTCGTCCTTGTCTCTTCTACGCCTTGCATTTCAATATCCTCCGTGGATCTTTTCGCGTCGTGCACTCCGTTCACTTCCGGCGCAGAGTTGTCATGGGGGCGGTCTTCTTGAGCGTGCGTCTGGTCTCCATTGGCAAGGGAGTGCTGTTCATCGGCGGGCACTTGTTTGTATTGCATCTTGTTGCTACGGCGAGTCGGCGACGTCGAATGGCGCAGCGGCCGCAGGAGAACCCCGCACGTGCTCACGTGAAAACACAATGAGCCCATGATAAGAAGTCCACCCCGCCAGCCGTACGTATCGATGAGGAGCTGGGCCAACGGTGCTAGGACCAGGATCCCTACACCAGACCCGGCGTAAGACAGACCGTTGGCCATGCTGTACCGCTTGTCAAAGTACCTTCCGACCATCGTAAGACTAGGGGTGAGCGCCAGACCTAGACCGATTCCTGTGTGTTTATGATTATGAAAATTGACATAGCCAAATATCAGAATTAGATAAGGAATATTGTACATGTTTACCATCTTTTTATATATATTTGTCCCAATATTGAAACATTTTTCATGAAAATGAATGAAAGCATTTTCACCTGAAAAGACATTGCGGTGTACTACCTCCGGATTCTATGAAAGATTTTACTCATTTTACACTGTTTATTAAAGGTAACTTAACCATGAAGTGTAGTAGTCTAATTTTTCATCCCACAGCCATTTTGGGTTCCCTTGGGGGAAACAAAAAGTTTTTAAAGCTTCTGAATGTTATATTTCTGACTGATTCTAAAATTGGCGACATACTTCACAAAATGCAATGATAATTCTAGGCCAGAAAGAATTGATTGAAAAATCTACTGTACAGGAATAAAAGTGAAACGAATAATTTCAAATTAATGACTAGGGCATGGTTACGCTTGAAGAAGAAGAGGAAGAACAACAACAACAGGAAAATGGAAATTTCAAGATGTCGTGCACAGTTATTTCAATGTAAGACGATGACATCGTCGTATTTGCATATTCATATTATTGGCTGTCCGAGAATTGTTTGTGATACCAGTCAACACTTAGCAATTCATTACTTTCCTTATTTTTGCACGATTTTCATCAAGGTTCCACTGTTGCTCTTTGCTCTTTCTTTATAGATTAAATTTTCACTGGTCTTGAATTGCCCGTTGAGACTCCATCTGCTTTCTTAAATTTCTGATTTATTCTTAAATTGGCGTGGTTTTTTCAGTTTCTGCAGGCTTTGGCGTTTGGGCAGATTGAAGTAATTCGACCAGTGCTCCAAATCTCCGACTCCAATAAAGACTATTCAGTTTATGTCAGAGATTCTTGTTTCTTTCTTAAATTGTTTGTTTTTTTCTGCAGGCTTTGCACAGATTGAAGTAATTCGACCAGTGCCCCAAATCTTCGATTCCAATAAAGACTATTCAGTTTAAGTCAGAGATACCATTTTGACGATGATAAGGGAATCACTCTGTGAAGAAAAAAAAAAACCTACAGTCCCGACCTGAAGGTTTAAAGATGGGACACAAGTACGACAAGTCACTGTCTTACCAGAAAGCGACAGGCAGACGGAGAGCTCGCCTACTTCTGTTGTAAGCGAGGCCAGGATGAGCCCACCGCCTCCGAATAAGCCTCCCGCAATAGCGATGGGTCGACAGCCAAACCTGCGACAGAGGGGTCCGCTTATTAACCCTATACGAGAAGACAAATTTGAACAAATACGTAATCATAATATACCTCATTATTTCAGAATTGCGGCTTCTATTTGATCGATTATTAAGGCAGGGAAAGTTCTCTTTACTCAGCAAAAGTGCTAATGACCGCTATAAGGGCAGCCATAGGCCCAGAAAAATGACGTCATAAAAAATAGCTCCGATGTCTGCAGCGAGAGGTCATAGTAAACATGACTGCATTGGTATCACGTGTTCGCAAGAATGGTTGGTCGCCGCGAAATTCCAGTTAGCTCCACACACAAGACAGTTCGTTCTGTAATGGTTGTCATACAATCTTGCTAACTGCTTCAATCAAATAGACATGTATTATTTGCCTATCGCCATCCCCTACTCGGTATTACTTGCACGATACTATTGTCCGATATACCGAAACAAATGTTGACTGCTTTACCATCCGTGCGTTGATTCCTTTGCTCTCGTCCACACCTCGGGTCAAAGCATTATGGGTCATGGATTAATTGAACTGCGGCCTAGAGGCTACTCAATACTTGCATACTTACTATTTAATGGCATTGTATAATATTCGTCGATCCTTGATTATACGTGAAATAGCCATAACAAGCATGCGTATACTTCGATGTTACTCGATGATAATCTCGGCGAAATGAAAAAAAAAATATTAGAAAAGAGAACTATCTGGAACTGTAACGAATACAACCGAATTTATCAAAATGTTTTCGGTGATTTGTTGAATACCAAAGAAAACTGACAAAATATACAGGATACTTAATTTTCATGATTTACCATGAATACTCACAATACATGTCAACGTAAAATCATTGCTTCATCTTCTTCCTTTTCTCATGTTTTCTTCCCTCAAGAATTATTGCGTGTCTAGATCATTTAAAAGAAGTATCTTCAAGCAAACGTGAAAACCGTGAAGGACCCAATGATGACCATAAAAACTTTGCGGCGTTGACATATGGGCATTTCTTTACTTTAGTCATTCTTGCTTGGATCTGATGATTCTTACCCCTACACGCGTCTTCAGACAGATGAAATTATTGACTCAGCATTAACACTTTGTTACACTTACAGCCGACGTCCTCACTTTGTATATCCCAATCTACCCCCCCCCCCCCCCGATCTCATTCGTGGTGTGTACTCCGGGCAGGTCCTACATACTGGGGCAACTGGGCCAACTCATATCGAGCCCTGTAATTTGCCGGCTCTTGAGATGTATGCAACAAGGACCTTGTGATATGCTTTCGCATAATTTCAAACGTTCATACGCTTTGGGCAGGCCCTGTACTCTTTGAAATTCAAAATGTGTTTTGAGGAATCAATAAGGCCCGTGTCATAAATATCAATGGCAAATTCGTTGTTTTATGAGCCCTTTACGTTGAAACATTTATTAGTACCATGGTTACAATAATTAATTAAACAAAATAATGAAATTCTGAGGTGCATTATCCTTACTACAAGAATTCCTGGAGCATATGCATATTATGTTTTTCTAACACGACATCCGATTGGCCAAGCTCAACATACCCGTAAAGTCGGCGAAAGTGACGCACAGGGAACTGACCCATCCAATCAGAGACGTCGACACACCGAAGTAACTACGGAACGTTGGCAGGAATATCCCAAGGCACTTGGCTATACCCTCGCGGAAGATGAGTGTGCAGTGAGCTGCTAGCAGGATGAACCATCCGTACCCTGGTTGGGGGAAAAGCAATTAATGATGTGAGGAATTTCTTGTACCTTTTCAACACTCAGTCAGAGTGGTGAGGGGGCATTATGAAAACCCTGTTTTATCATAATGACAATAATAATGATAATAGACTACGAACCCTGCTCTTTAGCAGTCCCCTCCGTCTCCAGCAACTCTATTTCAGAATTAGCCATAAAATTTACAACATATATCTGTATCTTAGTTTCTTCGTATTTTTTTTTTTTTGGTCACATTCATGTATTGATTTCGTGTCATTATGTGCATTCAAACGCTTCGTTGTATGTACATTTTGTTGGAGATGAAATAAATAACTTGAACTTTGACTTTAACTTGAACAATAATGATGAATACAAATAGAGTAAATAAAAATACACGTAGTTATCATCATTTTCATAATTATGACAAATACTTCTAGAGCTAATAATAACAGTTATCATTGTTATTTTCATTATTATTATCATTAGTGTTATGATAACCATTTTAATTTTCATTACCGTTAAGATTATAATTGTAAAGATTAAGAAGAAACACGAAAGAAAGAAAAACAAAGAACGCAGATATGGCAAAGATCTACAGTCCTTAATCCCCCCCCCAAGTTTTTTTTCTCTCTTTCTCCCTCTCTCTCTTCATCTTTGTCTCTCTCTGTCTCTTTATTCCAGTGTACTCCCTAGTAAATGGTTATTTCCATTAGTTCTCAGTTCTGTTAAGGCCCTCTGTCTCATTTCCCATCCAGTCGTGCTCTGGGACATAGAAAGATTATTTTACATTCATTTCCCTCTTGCCGTCTTGTGTTTTTCTTTCACATAATGGAGTCTTTCTTTTTGCAATTCCTTTAAGAGTGTTTTGCTTTATATCACTCGGAAGCATAGAAAAGATTCTTTCAGCAATTGTACGGTTTCTGCAGATATCACGAAAGTGGAGGGGGAAAATGAACCGGCAACTGCAAAGGTATACCAATCCCGTTTCGGGGCATTTTTGGTTTACAAACTGGTTTTATTTCGTCATCGTTTTTAAGTGCAACAATTTGCAATGGTCACCGGTATTGGCACTGTTGTCACCAATTGTAAGGGCTCGGTCACACAGCCCCAAAGTCGCGTAAACGCATGAATCATGCAAGAAATTTGCTTGTGCGTGCTTGTCCGTCGAGAATTTTCGCTGATTTACGCGATGAAAATCACCGATGAATTGCGCAAGAACTACGGAAAGATCACCCAAAAATCACTTACAAACCACGCACTTTCAGCGCATAGGCACGCGAAGGCCCCAAACAGTGCGAGGTAGCGCGACGACTGAGGTCCACGGAAAACCATGCATAATCTGCGCATTGTCACTAATGAACTGAGTATAAATCGCGCATGATTCGCGCATGAACGCGATAGCGGTAACATTTTCGCGAACGATCACTGATATTTCACGCATACATCGCGCTTTTTTCGCGTAAGGACTACGCAAACTACGCAAAAATTAGGTAAAACAGCGCAATACTGCGTGAACTTTTACGCGAAGCCGAGTTTTGAGCTGCTCAAAACCTGGAATCGCGTAAAGCGCCGATCCGGCGCACATCGGCTGACACCTAGGAAGGTTCCATGTCAGACAAACTCATGAAATGCGCAAAGGCTCGAATTTCTTACGTGATTCATGCGTTTACGCGACTTTGGGCAGTGTGACCGGGTGCACGTCACGAGACCGACACCCACGAGTCACACAGCCCACAAGTCATACAGCTCACAAGTCATACAGCTCACGAGTCATACAGCTCACAAGTCATACAGCCCACTAGTTATACAGCCCACGAGGTCGACACTGAGTAAATAAAGCCCACGAGTTCGACATCAAGTAGATTAAGCCCACGAGTTATACAGCCCATGAGTTCGACACTACATACAAAAGGTTCACGAGACCGACACTATGAAAACAAAGCCCATGAGACCGACACTACGCTTAAAAGGCTCACGAGACTGACACTAGGCATACAAAGCTCTCGAGACCGACACAAGGCAAAAGAGGCTCACGAGACCGACAGAACGCATATCGCCACCTATAGACCAATTAATTGTATAGGGTGTCCAGATAATGGCATAAGGAAGATATGAGAGATGGAAAAGGAGAGCTGCTAGGGGATTACCCCGTCATTTGCCCTTCCCTCACCCCCTGAACTGTTCAAGATCTTTAATTGTGTTTGCGTGTTTGAGTGTTTGTGAAAAAAATAAACAAAATTAAGTAAAAGTGCATCAGATGTTTCAACATTAATTTCGAAAAATGCCAAAACACCGTCCTTTCCCTTTCCACAAAACATATACCGGTACGCACCTGCTTAGGGGGAAAAAAATAAAATAAAATGATGTGGACATTCAGATCAACCAACTAGAATAATACCCAGGTGTGAAATGAAGTTTACAAGAAAATATTTCACAAAATGGTCCATGTTGCAGTGCACACTTGCTTTATATGATGGGAGGGGAGTAATCATGTGCAAAGGTGCTGATTTAGGACAAATTCACAGAAAATGATATAATCATCTATTAAGGTAGCTCTAAGGATTCGGAAAAAGAAGATGCATCCATGAAAACAGCTACTGTATTCTTTTTCATAAGAAATGTACCGTTTTGAGGAGAATAATTTTACAAATGCAAGCCACAAATCCAAGTGAATCGCTGCGATATAAAACCTTTTCATCCTTTAAAATGTCATACATTATAGTTACAGAAAAAAAAATACAAATTGAACTCTAAGCAGGCGGGTATGAGCAGGAGGATAGGATATCTAATAAGGAATACTTAACTAGTGAAGCGAGAAAGAAAAGAGCTAAAAAAAAACAAACTTACATCCTGTCCACCGTCTATCTAGGAATTGGGAAAGCATATAAAATTACACCATACATTGTTTTTGTCCTCTATTGTTTTTTCATACATTTTTCTTTTTTTTTTTTTGGTGGGGGTGCCCATGAAGAAGACAATATTATTCTTTAAAATAGATAAATTTGTAACAATGTCGCTCACCGTAGCGTGACAGAACTGCCCTCTAAAAGCCACACGTGTAAAAATACATAGTTACTTGATGTCGTTGATATGTAGATGGTGCTGTTCAATTAGTTACAATCCCTCGCTCGATAGCGTGACGAAATTGCACCCGCCGGTATGTAATTTTCCCCTTCATGGAACACCCTGTATATGTAATTGACATGTAGATGGCGCTGTTCATCCTGTCGGTCTCGTGAGCCTTCTTTGCCTAGTGTCGGTCTCGTGGGCTTTCTTTGCCTAGTGTCGGTCTCGTGAGCCTTCTTTGCCTAGTGTCGGTCTCGTGAGCCTTCTTTGCCTAGTGTCGGTCTCGTGAGCCTCTTTTGCGTACTGTCGGTCTCGTCGGCCTTTATTGTGTAGTGTCGGTCTCGTGGGCTTTCTTTGCTTAGTGTCGGTCTCGTGAGCCTTGTGTGCGTAGTGTCGAACTCATGGGCTGTATGACTCGTGAGCCGTATAACTCATGGACCTATTTTTTTATGTCGGTCTCGTGGACCGTATGACTCGTGGGATGACCCCGTGTGACCGGGCCTTAAAGCGATGAGATAATTGCCTCATGTGGTATGCATCAGCGGTTATGAACCATTTTCATGCTTCGTAGTCACAATCACGCTTGTAATAGCTCTAACACGATCCAGTCTTGTGCACGCTATTATACAATAATCACATTTTATTTTGAAAGCAAATGAAAACTAAGTCACACTTGCGGTTCACCTTTAGTTTAGATTATACAGATGTATCTCGTTTTATTTTTTTGTAATTTCTACTTAATCTGATCAGAAATTTGTTATCTGATCTTCTTTTCTTCTTTGAAAAAAAAAACACCCTGATTTTTCGGGGCTCACAGCTAAACAAGCTTGGTTTAATGTAGTTTTTACTTTGATGGAAATAAATAAACTATTGAATTGAATTGAATAGGTCCTGTCACACTCCTCTAACATTAAACTGCATAACTCGAAAAGTAAATCGCCATACTTTGATAGTTATCATCGAAAGTATAGTGTATAATGTGTGTAGGTTTATTTTTTGTTTAATATTAACAAAATACCCCCCCCCCCAAAAAAAAAAAAATATGTAGGCCTAATCTAGTTCACATGAGACGTATGGAATGAACTGAACTGTACTGAACTGAAATCAATTCAATTTGATTGTATGTGAACACTAAACTGCCACAATGACAGCCATTCTCACCAGTTTGTTCGATACTATCCCATTATGTCAGCTTGAACATTCATTTCTTGTCTTTTTAACTCATTTCCTTTGATGTCAGGTCAATTGATTTTAATTGATGTCTTTCAATTAATTTCATTTAATCGCCTCGGATAAAAGTGTCATTTTTGTCACAGTATACTGTATAACTGATATTCAAGGTTGATAGTGTAACGGTTTTATATTCATACGTATATGATTAAGTATAGCGGTCAGTACTGTGTTGTGTTTTTGTTATGTAAGCTAGGTAACATGCTCTGTTGTGTAAGCTAGGTAAGCTGCCAGCTCAGCGTCTTCTCTGTCTCTTCTCTTCGTCTTAATTAGCTCGTCTATTGTCTCTTATGTTGTTCTTTGTCTCTCGCCTCGTCTCCCTCTCTCCCTCGCTTATTTTGTCCTTTGTTCTCGTCCAGCCTCTCTCTCTCTCTCTTCCCCTCTCCTATGTTGTTCTTTGTTTGTAATCCGGTCCTCGATCCTCTCTTCCCCTCTCCTATGTTGTTCTTTGTTCCCCGTCTAGTCTCTCTCCTGTCACAAATGTACACACTCAGTAGTTATGTACCTGTATGATGTACTGTATATGCATGGTTGTTTTAATGTGTATGTACACAGGTTGACCAGATTAATGGAGAACATTCTATGTGGTATAGATATAGTACATACAGGCTGACCAGATCAGTGGAGAATTTTCTAGGTGGTATACAATGTAGCTATACAGTACATGCATGTAACAGGAAATACATTATAGCTCACTCAATCTAGAATGATTTCACCCATTCCAGAATGTTCTAGGAAGTGCTTACATGTTTGGCTGAGTGAGGCACTGTCCCTGTAGCCCAATGTGATTGGTAGTTAATTTTGGCAATGATGTTATGCAGGGAGTCATCCAGGATTCCTGAAACTAGGACTTGCTAGTATGTTCAGGTGTGTGGCCCCAGATTGGAGAGAGTTACAGAATGTGCTAGAAGGGGGTGAATGGATAGTATATAAGCCAGAGAAATTCTGCAGTAGGCAGAGTACCCAACACCTCTGCTCTGAGAGTTACGTCACTTCTGGCTCTGAAGCGACTTGTTATAGTCAGTCCTGTGTTACCTGCTGACCTGTTATGTTTGTGGAGATAAGGCCTGGGAGACATTTTGCCTGCAGATAATTAATTTGCCTACATTGGAGATAGACTCCATTTTTGTGTCAATGGACATTGCTATGGAAAAGCTGTGACGGGCTGGATTCCATGCTGAACATTTATTGAGCGAATCATCATTCAACGCATCGACTGGACGTGGTCGTCATAACGTTGGATTCTGCACATTTCGCTGTGGACATATACTGTAGAGTTATAACGTGGACATCTGATACCGTGGATATATAACGTGGAATATATATTGTACCGTGCGCCTCTGGATTTACGTCGGAGGTATCATTCTTCGGTGCATCACGGATCATTCATTTGTGCATCGAGCATCGTATTTGGACATTTCCAGGGATATTGCATGTAATGCGTGTAAGTGATTCCATTACTGACTTATATTTGTTTTTAACGATCATTATTGTACTGATGTGAAACCGATTACCAGTCTGTACCCACAATATCACTGTTAATAAACCGCCTGAACATTAGTTGATTGTTTCTTTTGTGCGATCATTCTCAGTGTGATTTTGGTCGTAACACTCCTCTTCTCCCTTCTTGTTTTTTGTTTCTTGTTTACGCTGGGTCTGGTGTGTCTAATTTGACCGTCTGCTTTGTAAACGTGATTGACAGCTAGCCACACTGACGGTCACTGTCATGTCCACTATAAATAGAGCAGGGTTTCCCTGTGTCAAGGTCTATGGTCTATGGTCTATGGACCACCTGCTTCAGTATGTCAAAGACACAAACCAATATTTTAGTCTTTGATTTTTTTCTACCTTCTCTCTCTATCCCACTACCTACATTATACATAGGTCTAATGTTTGTAGAGGCTTCTCACTCGATTGCATTTATTATCATGTTTAGGCTCTATTAACTTAGAAGTATACCCACCCACTGGGAGAACTCCACCCTCGTGTACCATCGACATACTCAACACCGTCTCTGTTTTTTATCAGTACCATGGCACTCTACTACTTGTATTCAACGCCGTGCTTTGTTTTTATACCGTTATTTTTCTCTCAGACCTGCGGATCATCAATGGCTCGTGATAATGCCTAGTATATGTGACTCATTTTTCACATTCCTTTTCTTTTGTAACTTTGGTAACGGGCTGATCTTTCCACAATAAACCTGCGAGGGTGTCGATTTAATAATAGATAATAATAGTGAGACTCTTATAAAGCGCACATTTCTACCTAAAAAAGATACTCAAGGCGCTATAGAACAGAGTACATATTGTGTCACGTTACAACAGTATCACAGAAAATAATAAGACAGTAAACCAACAAACAATAGGCCTATATACGTACACATACCATACATACAGGTATACAATATTGTCAATTCAAATTAAAAATATATGTCTATTTAGTATTAATTAAGAAAATAACGTAATCGTCTATTAAGGTAGCGTTAGGGATTCGGAAAAAAAAACCCAAGATGCATCAATGAAAACAGCTATTGTTTTTCACGAAAAAATGTACTGTTTGGAGGGGAGAATAACACAAGCCACAAATCGAGGTGAATCCCTGCGATATAAAACGTTTTAATCAGTTGAATTACATTATAGTTACATAGAAAATTACAAATAGATCTTACTCCAAAACGTTTAAGCAGGAGGGTAGGGTATCTAATATAGCCTAAGTAACTAGTGAATCGAGAAAGAGAAGAGGTAAAAAGGTACGTCCTGTCCATGATCTTCTTGCTAAAACCGGGAAAGCCTATTAAAAATAACACGATGGCATTATCAAAGCTCTAAAATTAATCCATACATCGTTCTTGTCCTCTTTTATTAATTCATTTGTGTGGTTTTTTTTTTTCTTCTTTTTTTTTTTTGGGGGGGGGGGCATGAAGGATACAATTCTATTTTTCTAATTGATAACAATGTCGCTACCTGACAGGCCTGGCCCCCTAGAAGTATGTAGAAGTACATATTAATGTCGTTCATATGTAGATGGTTACCATCTTTCACTTGATATCGTGACGAAATTGCACCCGCCAGCATGTTATTTTTCCGTTCATGGAACACCCTGTACAGGTAATTGACATGTAGATGGCGCTGTTTATCCTGTCGGTCTCGTGGGCCTTCTTTGCCTACTGTCGGTCTCGTGGGCTTTCTTTGCGTAATGTCGGTCTCGTGAGCCTTTTTTGCTTATTGTCGGTCTCGTGGTCCTTCTTTGCCTACTGTCGGTCTCGTGGACTTTCTTTGCTTAGTGTCGGTCTCGTGAGCCTTTATTGCTTAATGTCGGTCTTGTGGGCTGTGTTTGCTTAGTGTCGGTCTCATGAGCCTTTTGTGCGTAGTGTCGAACCCATGGGCTGTATGACTCCTGGGCCGTATATCTCGTGGGCTGTATGACTCGTGGACCTATTATTGATGTCGGTCTCGTGGACCGTATGACTCGTGGGTGTCGGTCTCGTGGGATGACCCCTAATTTAACACCTAGGCCGATAAGTCACTAGAGGCGCCTGCCCCCGGGAAAGGCCGAGACTTCACCGGCGTCGGCCGGTGGGTCCTCTACCTGCCTGGCCGACGGGAACGGCGTAACCCTGCATTTCTCTCGATGCAGGAGTAGGCAGATGACATCATTTCCGGAACCCTGTCCCTTTTCCTTCCGATGTACATACAATGTATATCACTTGTAAATATGAAAATAAATGTCACTGTTTTTTTTATAAATAATTAGAAGTAACTTAGGTTTTTATAATTTTTATAAGGGTATTTTTGAATAATTATATTTTTTGGAGCAAATTGCTCACCCGGCAGAGAGCTCCACAATTCAAAAGAACAGCAACATGTGTCAAGCAGATTACTGTGAGTGAGATCGAGTTCTGGGATTAGTGTCAGACTTCGGCAGATCACAAGAATGACAATGTTATACCGTGTACATGTATTGAATGTCATGTGGAGCAGGCGAGTGTCATGTCGCCTTGATAAAGTCATTGTGAACCGGAATCTTGAGTTTTAGTGCAGTCTGTCATGCTTCAAATTCCATTCTACAGTCCGTGAGGCCCGCTACCAACCTCATCTATCACGAAATCTCAAAAGGAACAATACATGTCTTCTCACACTTCTCCGACCCAGTACATCACACTCACAATCTCCTAATAACTATACCACATACGCCTATGTTCCAAAGAGAGACCCCGTGACAATAGCATAGCGTCATACCTTGGTCAACAGTAGATATGATAAAATCAGGATTCGTGTATTGTAATCAATGAAAATACTCTTTTAAAGTTGTAGAAAGAAGCATACACAAACAGAACGTCCATTAATTGTCTGCTTAAAAACAAAGATACTTTGATGGATAGTCACATTTTAGAAGTACACTTATTTCCTTATACTTACGTCATTTCTGTTTGCTGCTTACCATACATGTATCATAAAGCACCACCTCTTTGCATTATTTGTCATTCTACTTAGTTGTGATTGTGGTGTTTTGGGGTTTGTTTGTTTGTTTTTTTGCTGGCGTGATTATGTTTGTAATTATATACTAATGGTTATGTGTTTCTAATGTCCCCTGCTTCCTGCTTGATGAAATTTAGAAAGTATAGATATAACAATTATTACTGGCTACCGTTCTGTGTGGCAATTCATAACACAATGTAGGGCCTACTGTAATTATGTCACACATGCATATGTAATGAAAATTATTGAAATTGCAGAAACTGGCTATAGTGAGTATCATATATGTATGTATTGTGTTTGATTATATTGCTAAAAAAAAGGAAATGTAAATGATGCCATACAGAGTGTAAATGTATCAAATCAAAATCAAATCAAAAATTGATACAATACACTTCGTTATTTCCCTTGTCATGGAACCCTCACCCTTAACCATGATCAGGGAGAAGACAATTGTTGCATATGCTTTTGAAGTATCTATTAGGCCTACCTCCATCTGGGGCACGTGGCGCTGTTTCCGACTTCGAGTCCTCGTCGGGGGATGCCCCCTTTCCCTTGGCCTTCTCTGGCGTCGTGACCTCGTGACCCGCGCCGAAACCATTGCTATGTGACCCAGTGTCGCCATTGTTGTTGGAGCTGAACTCTTTCGGGGACTCTGACGGGAGTTTCGCGTATTTCAGGAAACCTCTGCGAGAACAGTCACACAAATGTAGCAAGTTACAAATAATCGTGTCCATTTTTTGCTGTCTCTATTCGGGTAAGACAATAAATATTTGCTAACATTCCGCTGATCAGCGTTGACTCGAAGTCCTTCCGAAGTTTTGCACTCTCTATTGGAGGTCGAGAACCTCTGAGGATAAAACTCCCAATCATTAATTGAGTAAAGGTGCGAGTATTAGAAAACACACATACAACATGTCCAGATCACTCGTCCACTTTAACCACAGCACTCCCACTAGAGCTCAACGTTCAAATGTATCTTTGTCACGAACATTACATTATGCAAAGTGACATGCAGGTCAAAATCACCGAAGTTTGTCTGTATACGATAAACTCCTCCTCCAACGTTATATTTGTGTAAATTCAACAAACATGAACATCAATTCCACGGGGTTTGCGGTAAGAATTTATGGTCTATACGTCATATTTTAGTCGCAACTATTCTTGAACTGTGGTTTCCTTGTTCTTAGTTTTTCATGTACTTTTCTTTCATTCAAAAAAAAAAATCCTTAATCGGATGCGACGGATGGTATAACAAGTTGAGGAAGATTAATGGCCTGAAACCTCAAATGAATGTCTCATTATTCTGTTGGCTCTTCTCTCTATGTGTCCGTGTGTGTGTGTGTGTGTGTGTGTGTGTGTGTGTGTATGTATGTGTGTGTGTGTTTGTGTGTTTGTGTGTTTGTGTGTGTGTGTGCGTGTGTGTGTGTGTTTGCAGTTGATAAGTCGACCATAATGGTAAATCAAAAAAAAAATAAAGTTAGGATTGAGTGTTTAGTATGATAGCTACAATAAGGGCGCTAACACACTTCCAAGGTGCTCTTACACAGTGGTGTCAAGGAGTGAAAATTCGATTTTCATGCCGCACTATCCAATACTAGCAAAATAAAGAAATCAAAGATTTTCTTCTTCTTCTTCTACAGAATGGGGAAAACATGCACAAAAGCAAAGTCGAGCATTAATGATATCCTAACAATGTTTCAGACGTATTATACTACAGTTACATGCTAGGTCTAATCTGAAAATGTTGGTGACTTCGATTTGGGTGATTTTGAAAATGCCACGTGCTTTCATTTTTTCAAAAGTAGAAGTGAAGCATATTATTACACTCCACTGCTGGCCACTTTTTCGTGACTGTGATCTCTAGTGTGGCGAACACTTACACATGCAACCGGTCCAGGATGAAGCTAAATCACGAAGCCATACGTCATGAGCATCTGATGGAAGAATGCAACTCTTGGCAAAAAGTGGCGTCGCCGTGAAGGGCGCATAATTGTGAACAGAACTAGAGTTGGCAAAAGGTCTGGAAAGCTGACAATAAACAGCCAATTCTAAACAAAGTCCATCAAGTGTGAAAGACACACGCACACACATACACACACAAGAAAAAAAAATGTGGAATTTGCCCAAAATGCCGTCACGATTCACCTATATACTGCGTGATGCAAGGCATTCATGTGTTCCCTTATACTCGTCGCTGTGCAGCTTTACATTTTTTATATACTACTGCCAGTATACTGCTTGGTGTCATTTCTAGGGGTCAGAGTCATGATTAACAAAGAATTGGTAATTCGAACTTGATTATGAAATATCACCACAAGTCGTCCAAATATATATAGCTTACCAACGAAAAGTACGCTTTTGATTCCATTGATGGATAATGCAGTGTACGTGTATATTCCTTCTTTAGAAAGGAATTTATCTGCATTCTTGAATTAATTTCCTTTAAGAACAAGAACAATCAATTGCTTTCTTCTGCTCTTTTCCAAGGTTGTTTCAAATAACCATTTCTCTGTAAATATATACTCTAAAAAGCTAATATCAAAATATCGTCGGCTTTACTCTCTGTATTAACGTAGATTTTGAAGGGAATTTTGTGTCCATACATTGCTGGAAGCAACATTTGCCTGTAATTTGAAGTCAAATATGTGTTAAAAGTACGGTAAATGGTACAATTATGCAGAATGACATGCTTATTGAGCTTTTTGAAAATATGGGCATTAGTTCTTAAGTATTGACAGCTGAATCCTGATTGGATATTACTGGTTGCCATGGCCACAGGAAAAAACTTTTTTGAACAATAATCAATAGAAATGTTTGTTTTTAATTCACCTATCTATAAAAAAAAACCTGAACAAAAAATACCAAAGTTTGCAGCAGTTGGAGGCATTTTTTGGATTATCAATCACCTGTATACATCTGGTTACCATGGTAACCATGCACAATATTTTAACTTACAATGTATCCCATTGTTTTGCTGACATCTCTAGCAACATATATATATATGGTTTTACGGTGTTTTGAGGAATTATTCATGAAATGACTGCAAAAAACTGTGATTATGTTGTGATTTTCAGTGCCAGCCGTAACCGACCCCAGTCTAGTTTCTAGTCGTTTTTATTTCGTTTTCATCTCTCCGAGTTGCAGCTTGCGCATGTGTAGAAGCCCACTTTATTGTGCTAAGCCGATTGAAGGCGCATACCAAGTGATTGCGACGCCCGAACGGTTTGGGGTTACAATCACTGGGTATGCAACCTCACTCGGCTTGCTGCAACTCGGAAAAAATATACACGAAATAAAAACGGCTAGAAACTAAACTATTCTGACCTCAGCTAGTGAGTTTGCTGGCAAAAACCCTTGTTTGCCGAGGAAAAAGTCTGCGTGCGCTAAGACTACTACACGCAGCACTGGCGCCTGTAGCAGTGCTAGTGGTGCGGGTAGTCTTGGCGTGCGCAGACTCTTTTTCGAACAATAAGGTCTTGTCGCAACTAAAATGGCCTGTAAAATTTTATTGATACCACACTTTCGACTCACATACTACCTGGGGGTGTTCCTGGAGGTCCCATCTACCACTCTGTGTGGTCAAACCTTTTCTGCGGGGTGGGTTGAACGAACTCCTTAATTAAGGCCCGTACAGGAATTAGCGCCTTGACTATACCATTAATGTGGCGTGGGTGTGGTTATGTTTGCTGTCTTATTTTCTTATTTTTTTTGCTAGTGGAGTGTTTTTCCCCTGACGACTGGGTAATGGTCTGACCGCCCCCAAACATCTGTTTTTTCTTCCTTTACCTACCATGCTTAAGTAGGTTTGTAGCTTATTTGTCGACCACTTCACTGCATATAATGGATATTTGCCAAATCCCCTGTGCATGATTTGCAAATTTTGACATGATCAGGGTGACCTTTGACCCTGTAAAAGGTGGAACAGTTAGGGCAGCATTATCAACAGGTATAGGTGTATAGATTTGACTGTGATACATTTACATACCAAATTTGAAAAAAAAAAATGGGTCAAGAAACAAGGCCAGCGTCGCACACACAAGCAGACCCTGTTAAATTTACCTGTTCATGTATAAAGACGGAACAAGCGAGGGCACCACCACTAAAAACAATAGGCCTCTTCGTTTTACCATAATGCACCTTCATGCCAAATTTGAAGATGATCTAAGAAGAACTGCAGCCAGTATATAGCGCTCACAAGAAAATCTCTGCGGCGGCCGACGCGGCGCAACGAGGCGAAATCCATAGTATCCTCCGAACTCTGTTCGGGGATCCAATAAGAGTACTCAGTAATTATATAATAAAATGATTTCTTTCCATCAACCAAATGGAACATTCAAACATCGGCTTTTAAGTGACGTCACAAATCTGAAAAGGATTCATGTTGTGATTCTCATCATCGTTGATGAATCGGCTGTTGTTCACATGATCATGTTGAACTGACAAGACACAATTAGTAGTATGTATAAACCTGAAATCAAAGTAGCATAGAGGTACAAACTAAAGTTTTGTTGAAGTTGCCGACGCCTCCTTTAAAAGACCCCTCTTGAGCAGCCCCATGTAGTGCTGAGTATACATGGTTTCTAATGCCATGACTGCATTAAAAGCATTGATGTACGCTGATAGGCACGCCTCTTTGATGTGCCATTTTACCTCTATTCCTGGTCACAATGCATGAAAATAATATGTAGAAACCCATTCACAGCGCCATAACAGAATTGGCTGAATGAAAAGGTGGTCTGCCCTTTAAGAACCTCAGGGCGACGATGAACTTATGCGATAATGATTCGAGTCTACTTCAGCAAGAACCACTATTCACGAAAAGGTGAGATTTAGGAGACAAAAACAGCGCAACGCTGTGGGCGATTATGTATAAAGGGAATCTGTTCACATTTATCAGGTACATTATGGAATATGGCGCCTCACTTTGTCAGTAGGATTAAAAAGGGGGAATGGAAGGGGGATTGTGGCTTGTAGAGAATTGAGCTGGCAGGTAGAAGGTTACATGAAGTTCAGTCAGCGCAAATGACGAATTTCGTCTGCCGAAAGTGGGGAGAACATTTTCGCTGAATCGGATGCTTATAACATCTTTCACGCAACTTCGTCGATAACTTCGCTAAAAGACAGAACGGAATTTTCTGAAGACTGCATAGCTTTTCTGTCTTTCATCTCTTGCGTTTTCGCTCCTATATATTTCTTTTAACCTTACCAACACACCTGCTCCTGTGAGTCGCTTCCGTAATAGAGTATCGATCGAAGCAAGCAGTCTCCGCTGGGCGGAATAAATGCAACATGCACGAAGGAAGGAGATTATACGACTACTGCCTGCGGTTTTAGATACTGCCCGATATAGACATGAACGTATTGTGACACCTTTTTTTCCTGTCACTTGCTGTTGTCCTTGTTGTTGTTTTGAATTTTTTGTTTTTTCTCAAAACTGATGCGAATGATGAAGTATAATCAACCAGTAAATCCATCTATATAGTAATAATAATGATTATAATAACAATAATTATGGTAATGATAATAAATCTAATAATGATCCTCAACAGTGCAGCTGCTTTATACTGCAGCGCAACAATAGGAATCTCCTGTCTGCTTAAATTTTCTTTTAATCATACACACCCAAAACAGTTATAAGTGAAGGGTTCGTTCGCAAAAACCGATAAGTCCATTTTTGAAGATTTTGAAGTACGGTCTCTGTCATAGAATACAAAATAATACCTTTTAAATGATGTATTTGTCACTACGTTATATAAAGGTACATTTTTGAAGTTATGGTCAAAAGAAGCAAAAAATTTCTTATTATTCTCTTTATTTTTCTTGACCTTTAATCGCAAATATCTCCATTCGGCAAATATGGACTTATCGGTTTTTGCGAACAAACTCTTCAAGTTTACAACAGGATCAACTTACTAAGATTTGTATTATATTATTAAAAAGAATATTATACACAGATTGCACCATATAGTGTATGTATGTATGTATGTATGTATGTTGTATTATATTATTAAAAAGAATATTATATACAGATTGCACCATATAGTGTATGTATGTATGTATGTATGTATGAAACCTTAGCCTTTCAAGTCACCTGCGCTTTATACACGAATTTACGGATTGTCCGGGTGGTATCTCGTGGTAATGCAACAGTAGGCCTATAGGGGAAAAGCTGGGCACCTTGAAAAACAAAAAGTGCGCTCGCCTTGCCGCTAAGTAAGCTCATGTTTGCCATGATTTTTCTTCGGTTATCAAGAGGAAAAGGACCAGGGAGAATGAACACAATGTCGACACTTTTTGCATTCCTCCGAGTTGATGTCTCCGCGCATGCGCCGTACAAACCTCTTTCGCATGCCTCCGAACTCGAGATCACCGCTTCCTCAATTCTGTTCATTATGGAAATTTTCCTTCTGTGACGTCATCTACCTGTTGAGACTACACAGGGGATTCTTTCTGAGAAGAATTTACCGAAGGGAATCCAGGCATTGATTTAATTACGAGACTGACGGTCTCAAACTGATGAATAGAATTAGGACAATACATCCTCCCATTGTATGCCGCTCTTTCTGAAATTGAATTAGGAATATAATGTTAAAGATAAGAAACTGTGTATGTACAGTATACAACAGGAGGATCCGGGGTGAAACTAAAAATACCTGTGCAGGACTTCTACAGCAGACTAATTCATGTAGGCCTATCGTAGGCCTATTGGTGTGTGTAAAATAGTTCAAGTATGAATGGATCTGCTCGATCGCGAGTGGCCATGTGCAGATTCTTCAGCGTTGTGACAGACATTCTTATGACTTCTGGAGAACAGCTTCGTAGTGTATATTCGACACTCGATCGGGTACTACAGAGTGAATAAATGGTTTCAATTACAGAGAACGCCTTTCAGCACAGCGCCTAATCAACACCATTAGGAATCCACACTTTGACTGTGATGTCATTACCGATGGGAAAATAATGACAAGCGTTAGTATACAAATGATGCACAGGATAGAGTGCGATAGTGGAGATGTAGCGCACTCGAGGGTATTTACAATTGTGAAACATGCACGAGGCTTCGCCTCGTGCATGTTGCACTACGTTGTAAATACCCGAGAGTGAGCTAACAGCATTTAGCAAACTAACAGCATTTTTCACGTACCTTTGTGGGTCAATACCAGTCAGCTATAAACGTGTAGCACTCGCTCAAGAGTCAAGATGTCCGAAGATGTTCGTCCCAAACATTTACGCACGTCGCACTCGGAAATTCCGCACATATAAGTACTGTACGTATAAGAGTATACGTACGCCACACATGTTATGCACACAAGAAAGGCCGGCCGGCAGCCCGAACTAGAAGTTGTTTACAGGATTGACAGCACGTATAGTAGCGCGCGACGCACTTGTAACAACTGATTGAGTGCGCACTGCTAGTGTAAACATTGTGACGTCAGGCCGTGTATGTAAGTGAGAAATTAATGCACGCACACGTGACTCATTTCAGCGCTTCCAATTGGCTACATTCTTGAACCCATTTTATAATTCTACATAATAGCACCCTATAAATGGTCACTGTTGCCCTGTTGCCTACGTACAAGTTGACTAAATAAAAGAAATGTAAAATAAACAGGTAATACACACACACACACACATACACACACACACACACAAACAAACACACACAAAAGCCAATCAATAATGAGAGAAGAAAACGAAAGTTTACTTTGAGCGATTTATGTGTCAGTGCGCTTAGAAACGCCTATTCGAAGCATTATATGGTTGTTATCGATTACTATCATTATTATAATGCTCTATTATACGCTTGTTATGTTATGGTTCCTCCACTTTTTTTCAGGCGAAGGGGCAAAGTGAACCGACAAATTTTCATCTCTGCCGAAACTTGATATCCCTGCTGATATCGGTATGGAGAGACTAGAAATTGAACTTTGACACATGTTGATACGTCGCATGTGAAATTATCAGTTAACATCTTTCCTATTGAATTGATGCTTTTGAACATCAATGGAAATACCCCCCCCCCAAAAAAAAAAAAAAAAAAAAAATGAGAAACGAAGGAAACCCGCTGCATTCCAATGACCTAGTTTTTGACGATTTTGTAAACAAGGACATAATATCTCGGGGATTTCAAGAGCTTATTGATAAGGGAAATAGCTGCGTTACTGCCGCGGATGCAAACATTGCAGGACGCTTGACGCTCGAGAAAGCCGTTGTCATAAACTGGAATTAAGCATTCATTGACAAAGAATTTTGAGAAAGCTAAAATATAGTCTTACGACTCAGTTGGAGCCATATGGTTCAAATATGGGGTAATTCGTCCAGATTTTTGCTTGATTCGCTTTTCCTCCTCCAAAAACGTGCCATCAGAATTATCAATAACGCTGGATATCTATCTCATACAAATGAATTTTTTCACAAGAATAGAATTTTGAAATTGCCTGACTTCTTTGATTACAACCTAGGTATTTTCATGTATAAATACTCCACGAATGATCTTCCTGATGTTTTTCTTCATATGTTCAAAAGAAACTACTCAGTTCACAATTATCCCATCCGCCAACGGGACGCTTATCACCTTCCACGTACTCGAACAATTTTCGCGATGAAAACAATTATGTATGCGGGACCGAAATACTGGAACGATCTCCCCTCTGAACTCACAGGTTGTTTATCACTATCATCCTATGCAAATTAAGACAGTATTTATTGAATAATTACATTAATTCAGCTCACTGAAATCTGTTTTGTGCTGTACAGGACTATCCCGCTGTACCGTACTCCAGGGTTGTTGTTATGTTAAAACCAGCCATTTGTGCCCTCAAATTCTGTCACAGTGTCTATGACCTATTGCATTTTCTTCCTTCTCTAAGACATGGGGCGAGGTAACAGCTGGTATTTTAATTCCTTCTGCACTGTAACTGGTTGTTGAATGTTTTCTTCTTTTTTTGGGGGGGGGGGATTTGCAGGTGCATGTGTTCCCTCCTTAATACACGCAATGTATAAATCTTTAATATTTTTTAACCGTATTATTGTTATCATATATTGAGTCATATTGTTATTATCGCCAGAACGACAATGGTTCATCCGCCTACAGCATGTGGCTTATCCGACCCCAACTCTGCATTAGAGAAGAATTTGCTATATAACTGTATAAATGTACTTTTTTTTTCTCTATGTTTCGGTCATTGTTGTACCCGTGCTCCCCATCTTAATCTTTAACTCGATTTTAACTGGGACCTACGCTCAACAAGCTCGCTTTTAAGTAGGTTCCTTCATATTTCTTTAGCATCCATTCACAGATTCAAAACGTCATAGATCGACCACTACATGTTTTATATATTTGCAATATTTTATGTATGTCTCCAGCTTGATATCATGTACTTCATTTAATTTTGTTATATTTGATGTATTTTTTCATCGAGAAATATGAAAATAAATAGAAATCGAAATCGAAATACCGTCACTCCAGATCTACCTGAAAACTTAGATCAATACTTGATGCCAAAGTGTATTCGCCTTTTTAGTGTTCCAGAAAAAGGGGAAGACCCGACAAAGACATTCTGAGAAATCTCGAAAGGAACACGACAATCGATCACCTCAATACCGACCATTGAACATCCTTGATTGATCGAGCCCGTAGATTTTATCACCATAGACAATTAACTCACCAGTGTCATATACAGAATGCATATGATAAAGGAAGAGAAATTTACAGAATCATGTCAAAAAGAGCAGGTGGTGTGGCTGACTAACTTTTGGAGTCAGTCATGCAGCGAAGGAATGTATATCTACCGAGTACACAATTTTGTTTCTTCATTATCAATCAACATTATTAGTAAAAGTCTGCTGTCTGGCGAAATGAAGCTTGAAAGTGATCTCGATTTCGATCCAATTCAATTCAAATTTATTTCGTTCTTTTCACAATGAAATGATATATAAACATAAATCTCACTTTCTTCAATGACAAAAATGATGCATGCAATTTTACACATAACGGTAGTTAAACGACCTGTTGAGGTTTTAGGTAGTGGATTATCACTGTCATCATTTGATTGCAGGGGATTTCATGCTTAAAATATGATATCTATTTCATTTGAAAGCTACGTAAGGAAATACATTAGAATTGCATCTGCTTTACTTTTTTTCCTCTACAGAGGCACAGACTGTATTCATTCCTTTCCAAAAGTATACATCGCGCGAAATCATCTGCTTTATAAAATGCCCTCCTTATTTCAGAGGCATCCATTTCCAGCCAGTACTATCACTCATCCCTTCTATTCTGCATCGATGCTGTCAGTTTGCCCTTTCACAGCAGGCCTTTCTCAATCTTTATCAATTTTGAGGAAAATTTATTTCATTTCTTTATCTCTTCTTTTTTTTGTACAGTTCTACCCAATTATTTTCCTGTATTTCCCTTTTCTTATACTTTTCTTCTCACCTGTTGCTTTTGTTTTGAAGGCTTTTTTTATTTTTTTTTCCTTTTCAAAAATGATCCTTTCAAACGTATTGTTCACTTGCCTTACAATCATTCTCTGTCGTCAATGAAATTCTATGTAAGCTCTTACATTTGCAATTTCTCTGTCTTTTCATAAATTCGTACGAGGGATGCTTCATTTCACGTGGTTCCGGATGGTTTGGTACTTGCTTTACGCTTCTTTTTGGCTGAATCTATCAGCCAAATTCCCAGGAACAAATTATCTGGAGCTTTTATGTTTGCTGTTGGGATATAGACAATTATACACACTCGGAAGTCGAAGCACACTTGGTCTACACCTTACCCCCCCCCCCCCCCCATCCCACCCCTCCCTTCAAATTGATTTATTGATTTCATTCTATTTCATTTTTGAATTCATTTTTCGTACATAAAAAAAAATACAAAATAGTTATTTTGTTTGTTTGAAAAGATTTTATTTTCTGCATTTCATATTTTCTTTCAGAATACAAAAATAACAAAGGCAGGTTCAATTACACAAATACAATTCTGAAAATTATTGACATATTACATAGTAAGTCATATTTTGTATATAAAGACAAATGAAACGTTAAATAACATACAAAATGTTTATATGGCCAATAATGACTTGATTCACAGTACAATATATAATATATACATATAATGCAGAGGGCCGCCGTTATAAGCCGTGCTTGAACAGACGGACAGCCAGAGTTAAATTACCATTTTTTATTGTAGTACTTGAACACTAATACGGATGGGCCATGTTAAAATGCGTGTAAATCCAGTTTTATACAATTACTTGGTAAACAGGAGTGGTGCCTGTGAGTGCGTGTGCAGGTGATGAAGCGCGAAAGTGTTGATGGTCAGCACTTCTAAGAAAATGATTGAATATGTTATAATATGGGCGAAGGGTCAAGCAGCAAAGTAAAAGATAGGGAAAAGGGGGTGGACCAAAATATTGCCTTGTTGTTGAGTATAAGAGGTACATGTTTAATGATTACTGTACCGTATGATATTGTGCCAAGAAATATTTCTTTGTATTTGCCTTAAAGGAATAGAGAGATGTGCACTGTTTTATGTGGAGAGGGAGTGAATTCCAAATATCAGGCCCGTTATGCCGAATTGATTTTTGAGCTAATAAGAGTTTAGGGTTATTCAAATGGAAATCATTACGATGGCGCGTGGGGTAAGCATGGACATCCCTGTTAAGGGAAAATGCGTTGTGGAAGAGTGGGAGTAGATTTTGCGTGTATTTGAACATAAATATTGCTGTTTGAAATTTGTGTATATCGTCAACTTTAAGAACTTTTAGTCTAAGGAATAATGGATCAGTATGTTCTAAATAATGTGAGTTAGTACATATTCTTATTGCCTTTTTCTGTAAAAGAAAAATAACATTTACTTTGGTTTTATTACAGTTTCCCCAGACAACATTACAATAATTAATATACGGTAAGATTAATGCATTGTATAACATAGTGAGTACTTTTTCCGTTACAAAATATTTTAATCTCCGAAGTATTCCAATGACTTTAGATATTAATGTGGTTATATTATCAATGTGGTTATTCCAATTTAAATTGGAGTCAAGGGTTACCCCTAAGAACTTGGTTGATTTTTTTCCAATAATGGGCATACCATCAATAATAATGTTATTAGGCATTATCGGTTGCAAATGTGAAGTATTGAAGTTTATGAAACACGTTTTATCTATATTTAGTGATAATTTATTGCATTTAAACCATGCAGAAATTTTTGCAAGCTCAGAATTAAGTATATCCACTAGTGTGTTTAAACAGTTGTGAGAGTAGAAGACACTGGTATCGTCCGCGAATAATACATAGGTGAGAAGGGTTGAGGAATTTATAATATCGTTAATATATATAAGAAAAAGTAGAGGTCCTAAAATGGATCCCTGTGGTACACCGCAAGTAATATATGACTTAAACGAGGTACTTGAATGAAATGCTACGTATTGCTGACGTTGGGATAAATAATCTCGGAACCAGGAAAGAACTATTCCTCTTATGCCATAATTATGTAGCTTTTTTAATAAAATTCCATGGTCTATTGTATCAAAGGCCTTGCTCAGGTCCATAAAAACTCCTATCACGTGCTGTTTGTTCGCAATAGAATCGATAATTTTGTCACAAGTTTGAATGAATCAATTGAACGAACTAATTGAGCACAGTCAAATGTCAGTAATTGCATCAGTTTGTGAATTTTGGTTATAGAGCTCTGCATTGTGCCTCTCTATTCCGGTCGTTTTGTTCCCAAGCATAATAGTCAAACACTGCTTAGTCATAGCACTTATGCAGCCAATGATCCTTATAATAGTGGAATAACGTTGTCCTGGTTTGATACCGCTCGTAAGTAAGCATCCATTGTTGCCAACAGGCTAGAAAGATGCATGTATATAATACCCCCGTCATACTTATTCGGAATCAGCACGAATCAAGCAGAACCAGCCGGAATTAAAGATTTTCCAAATTCGGGCCACATTCGGGAGAAAAATTCAAATTCTAACAGTTTGACAGGGAATGCTGTTCGAATACTATGCACTTCGAACCCTTCTCGAATCATTCCTGCACATTCCGAATGAATCAGCTCTCAAATGCAGCTCGAATGTACTTTGAACGCTGTAGGCATATTCAGAATACTGTTAGAACACGGTCAGAATCTTTAGAAAACACTTCGAATGCCGCAAGATCGCGGTTCGATTGCTGCCCGAAGTCTTATGGTCGGAAAGCGCCTCGCATGCAGTATTTCGAATGCGTTCAGAACGTTCCCGGAATGGCTACCAAATATACTTTGAATGTTCACGAATTCAAACAGAATGCAGCCCGAAAAATTAGAATACACTTGGAGTGTACTTAGAATGCAACACGAATGTCCCGTGTGTGTCAAGAATGTCGCCGGAATGGTCTCCGATAGCGTATAAAAATGTAATGGTGATTTTCATCAGTCTCAACCCGATCATCCTTGGACCATATTGCTTTGCTATAGATTGCTGTCTTCCGGCAAGACCTCCTTGAAAGAGAGTGTTTAGGCCATTTACCCCCCCCCCCCCCCCCCCCCCCCGGCAATTACTCCAGACCCTTCCCGTGACCCTAACCCTACTCCTAATACTGAACCTAATCCTAACCCTAACCCAAACTCTTATCTTTACTCTAACCTTTTCAATCACCAGTATTTAACTTGGGGTAATTGTATGAGCATTTGAGCATTTACGATATTTTGGCAGAATTTGAGATGCAACACCGTTCCGATTCTCCCTCAAATGAGATCAGATTGTTTCAAATGCTATTAGAATGCCATCGGAACATTTAGAATGCCGTAGAAATATTTAGAATGCAATCAGAGTCCAGTTAGAATACCCTTCGAATAAAAATCGATATTTCTCCACTTCGGGCTGGCCACAAGAATGGGGCCGAATGTTTGGAACGCACTCGGAATGTCGTCAGAATTTTTAGAATGCACTTCGAATATGTAGGAATGCAGGAAGAATTTTCATTCCAACGGCATTCCGGCTCATTCCGCCTCTATAGTGTCAGCGGAGATGTTCAAATTCGTTGTTTGTTTGTTTGTTTGTTTGGTTGGTTGGTTGGTTGGTTGGTTAGTTGTTTAGTTGGTTAGTTGGTTGGTTGGTTGGTTGGTTGGTTGGTTGGTTGGTTAGTTGGTTAGTTGGTTGGGTGTGTGAGTGGGTGGATGGGTGGTTGGGTGGTTGTTGCTGTTTGGGGGGGGTGTGAGGAAAAGTTAATGCAAGTTACAAGGGGAAAAAATCTTCCATTTATATCCTCGTATTCTGTTTCCTCAGCAAGAATGGCTACGATATCACCTTCTCTTGGAGACTCCATTAGATTCTGAAGGAGAATCAAACAAGCGAACATGAAAAAAAAAATCACAAAATCTGGACACAAGATGGAATAATCGTCTTGAAGATACCGAGTGGCGTCCGCATCGAGGTGTTAGGTGAGAAAAACAACCATGGACAACCATAAAATTTGGAAATGTACATAATGCCATAAAGAATGGGTACACGTTGAATGTTTAGGTTTATCAAAGTTGAAATACGGTGATCTAAATCAAACCTATATTGAATTGCTATGTTCAGATTTTTTGTCAGTCCAGTTGGGTACCTTTCGTGAATGATATTGATTATATACGTTCAGCACAACAGAGGAACCGGAAAACGAACAATGTGATGTTTTAATGTGAACAGCTGGTGAAGGGATGAAAGTAACACACTCGAGTATAAGAGGCCTTTGAAATAAGATTGGAGATTCAAACAATTATTTTTTGA
This sequence comes from Diadema antillarum, assembly GCF_040938485.1. Lineage (NCBI taxonomy): Eukaryota > Metazoa > Echinodermata > Echinoidea > Diadematoida > Diadematidae > Diadema > Diadema antillarum. Next base: position 127,153 of record NW_027271243.1, on the reverse strand, counting down.
CATTGTTACCCGTCTGAAATAATGTTAATTTCAGAAACATGGGTAGCTTACAGCATATAAGTTCTGAGGCCTGTTTCATAAAGAGTTTCGATTTATTGAACGTTACTCGGTGAATCGAGCGTATAATTCCTGTTTCATGAAAACACACTCAATTTCAAGAAAAATCAAGTGTAACTTTCAGTACGTTGAGCGTTTACTTGCGATCAATCGCAAAGTTGTTTAGGTAACGCAATTTGTGATTGATTGCAAATTACACTCAATCGTTATGAAACAGGCCCAAGATGTGGTTGAGCTTATATAACTGTTACAAACTTGTTAGCAAATTTGAAAAACTTCATATTGGTAAAAGACACAAAATTTCGATCCCGGATTGAGCCGATGTTAATACGGACGTCCCGATGTCTTCACGGATTGTCCCGGAATGAATACGGAAACAACGTGGAGTAGACGGTGCCAACAAGGAAGAGTTCGTATTGATTTTCATCCGTGATGTCCGGAAAAAAAAGCACGGACATGCCGGATGATCAAGGATCAGGCCAGATGACTTCACGGAGTCATGCCGAAAACAGTACGGATGATCCCGGACCGACGATCCACAATGATCCTTGATGTGATTCATGAAAGTTTAAAAGGGGCTTAATCTACAACTAGGCTGGCCACTGTCATGGCTTCTTGACAGGTAAAAAGAAAAGAATTTAAAAAAAAAATGTGCGATTAAGAAATGCTTCGACGCTGAAAGTATCAAACCTTTGACCGCACATAGGAGTTGGAAAAATAAAGGGCAAGATCAGGGGCCCGTTGCATAAAACTCCAACCGGATTTTTTTTCCGGTTGAAATCACAAAATTCCGGTTGGAAGCTCCCAAACCAGAGTTTTTATGCAACGGATTTTGCATTCTTAGGTTAGCAACTTTAAAAAATTCAGGTTGGGCAAAGACTTAATCCCAACCTGAATTTTTTAAGGCTGCTAAAAATGTTTTATGCAACGGGACCCTGGTCAATTTAAAAAAAAAGAAAAGTAGGAAACATTACAAAAAAAAGAATGCGAGCAAGGAGTCAGTTTGTTAGTAGGACGTGCGGGCACTTTGAACTCTACCAATGCATGTCCTTTGTAAGCTTTGTATTACTTGAATCTATTGAGCTTACAAGAGGTCGTGCATGGCGTTGGGTAGTGACCTACAAAATGACTACCCACAGAGCCCACAGTGCTGCCAGGAGTCGGTCGACACGGGTAAAAGGTGGGAAAAATCACAGAAAAGCCAATATTTATTTTTCGAATTCAGGAAGAAATTATGCAAAGACAAATAGATTTTGAATTAAAAAAAAGAAAGATGAAGTGACAGCTTGTACAAACTTCGTTAGATGTCGTAGTTATAATAGCGATACTTTCGATCATTACATTATTTGAAGGGGCATCCTAAAAGGACAAAAGACTACCTGTTGAGGAATCACTGACGAATGGGGTGTTGGATATTCTCGAATTCTTATTTCTTTTCCTAAAGAAAAAAAAAACAGAATCAGTGACTAGTTTTGACACATTTCTTGAATTGACATAACATATGATATAACCGATACAATTTTTATTTTTCACGTTGTGATGACAAGAAAATGACGTCGTTTCGGGTTTGCTTTTTATCTCTCCTCAAATACTTATGTACTAATTTTTCTTTTTTCCCGCGGACATGTCGGATGATCAAGGATAATGCCGGATGACCTCACGGAGACAACACCATAGAACTCTGTGTAGAGTTCTGTGGTCAAGACGGTCATGCCGGAAACAGTACGGATAATCCCGGATCGCCGATCCGCGATGCGATCCATGAAAGTGTAAAGGGGGCTTACTATACTATACTCTACTCTACTATACTATACTATACTATACTAAACTAATCTAAACTATACTATCAACCGTTTGTTGGATAACAGTGTCTACAGTCTACATTGCATTTCCTGTTTCAAACTAATTTCCCGAAATGCCCCATGCACCAAACAGTTCTCGATTTCTCTGGCTTGCATCCTCGCTATTAAAACTGGAATGGAAAAGGCATACCACCACTGAATTACTAGACCTGACACTGCAATGTTCAACCCTTTCATCTTCTCCTACTTTACAGTAAACTGGTACAAAGGTTTCGGGCGGAAATGCAGCTTCAAGTTGCTTTGATCAACAACAACCCCCCCCCCCCCCCCAAAAAAAAAAAAAAAAAAAATGATCGTGAAGCGACGATTCCAATGAAAAGAAACATCAACCGAACATTAGCATGAGAGAGCGGGTTCAAAATTTGGAATTAGGCGCAGGGAACCGAAAAATTAGCTGAAGGAGGAGAAAATTAAACAAACTCGTGGAGGAGAAGATATCATCAAAGTCTTCATGGGAAAAAAGAAGAAAGGAACAAGCAAAGGCATTCGCACCCAAGGACACCATGCCGAGTGCAAGGATCTCAAGTCGTGGGCCTATTATGATTGTTCCTATTCTTTGCGCGTTAAGATGAAAAGCAAACATAAGAACACAATATCTGTTATGGTATTAACAGAATATAGAATGTGTCAACATTGTCGTCTCAATGATTGTCGACCACGCATATGAAACATAGGTGAGAATGAAATCACAAGTTATAGTCGTAGCTGGTGGTGGGGATGCAAATTTGAACAGTGCATCTTCATTAATTTTAAACATCAGCATCAACCTGCCAGCTAACTTTTACGGGTTAACCAATGGAAATTCAAGGGGTTTTTACATGCGAAATAAATTTCGACCCCGCCAAAACAGGAAAATGAAGATTTTTTTTTTTTTTTTGTTTTGTGCAGGTATGATGTGTAAAATGTTTGGTCCATAACCGAACCGAGCAAAATTATAAAGACCAGCAAGCAACTGCTGAATTACCACTCTCTATGCCGCTGTGTACCCAACGTTATCGAAAGAGGGATTTTATTTTCCCTTTCGCTTTTATTCATCAAAATTGATGTCTCCGCACGCAGTAACTTTATATAGCATATCTTTTTGCTTTTTGATCAGGTTTGTTGTCGTGTTTATCCACCATGCTATCCTACAGCTAAAGAAATAAAACAAGAAGGCGTACTAAAATGGTTGGTACATGTAAACTTTCGTCAATATGCTCGTAAGGGAAATAGATCACCAACATCTCTGTACCCTTCTGTAAAGTCGTAGCACTATAAGTCTTTATCGTCAAAGCGCTTTGCGTGGGTTTTCGTTGATGCATGCCTAAATTGCTTCATTTTTCTTTCTTTTTTCTTTTCTTTTTTTTTGTTAAATGGACATCACTTGCGTCTACTGCTCAATCTTAAAATTGTGTGACTGAGAGGTAAGACGATGTGAAATTCTATTAACATATGTACGGAAAGGCACGCCCCGCCTGTGACCTCGTATTTGTCAATTTTTTTGAAACAAACATTTTGACAACAAGCGTCGAGAATAAATACCTGTTGTTTTTTTTTTTCGAGAGCACAATTTTTGCGTCACATTTTATGTTTTACTTTTCATTTATATTGTGTCGTACAATGTAATCCTATTATCAGTATAACAGAATATGTTAATACTGTTGTAAATTTATGAGTGTAATCAAAGTGTAAATGAACACATCACAATTTCAATTGAGTCTCTTTACCGTAAAGTTTACGTATAAATGAAACAATATGCCCGACCTCGTTATAATGTTAATCTCTTGAGCTAGACAAGGAAAGGATGTAAGCAAATAAGCAAGCAAACAAACAAACAATAAAGAGAGTATGGACTGTGAACAAACAATAAATTGACGGTGTCCTGTCGCTCCACATGGTGTACCTGTCTACTGTGACCTTCTCATGGAAGCTGTATTTTTCACCTGTCACTCTCCAGCTTGGGTAAGAACAAAACGACGGCAACAAAAAGGGCGTTAAAGTCGAATTGCTAATTGGCATCACAAGGACGATAACTCGAATAACTTGAAAGCGCTTTTAGTGTGATGCGCATTTCGGTAACCGTAGCTTCTTGTGAGTAGTTATGCTGAAGCTATGCTAAACCCCTTCCAATATATCAATATTTCCCTTAAATATTATTGGAATACAAACTATAAACGAACGTCTGTGGAGAGTCTGCAAAAGTTGTAGTCATGGCTTACCGGTGTGTTCTTCTCCTGCCCATGTCGTATCCGAATACTTAAACCTCTCTCCCGAATGCCTGCGGAACAGTGCACTGGACCGGAGAGATGGAGTTCTTTAAATGAGAAATATCATGGGCTTGGCTAGGCTCTCAGGCGCACCCTATGGACCATTCAGAAGTAGATGATTATTGTTTGATTGCCACACCATTGATCTCAACTCAACGTTTTATTTGTGTCGTTTACATTTTTTCCCTTCACAATAGCAAGTCGTTTTTCTTTCCTCTCTCACGTTCCTTCCCTCCCACTCTTCCCATCCCCTCCCCCCCCAATCCATCCCTATAATTCATTTCTTTCCACTTCATCTCTCCCTCTACCATCCCCACGTGCCTGCTCTCTGTCTGCCAACCCCAACCCCTCCTCCTCCTCCTCCTCCTCTTCTTCTTCTTCTTCTTCTTCTTCTTCTTTGTCATACTTCTTCTTGTATTTTACGTCTACCGTCGAAGTTTCACTTGACGTTTAGACAATTACGTACGGCGAAGTTTATTTATCATGACTTGGATTTGACACGGCTTCACACTCGAAACTGCGGTGTGTGAGGGCGTGCAATGTTTTCATTACTTGGCTTTGACAACGTGCATAATATTTTCATCATAATTATATTTTGACAGCTTTTATACGCCTTAGATTTGACATTATTCCCATGCCACACCTAAGTGTAAGGTTTACAATGTTGTAATCATTATTTTTCGGTATGTATCTTTATTAGTTTGTTGACTATCGTTTATCCTTCGTACTTTGCAATGTACATACATATGGTTATGATGGAATTCCTGATTTACCTTGTGTTATGTTTTGTTTGAAGAAAAATGAGAATGTAATAAATGAATTGAATTGAATGAATGGAATTGAATTGAATTGAATTGAATTGGTTCCTAACAGGCTTCACACCTAGAACTGCACACTCTAAAACTTGAAATGGTAAATCAACATATTTAAAGTCTGTCCTTCCTCAAACTTGTTTTTCTTTGTAAATGTTATAAATCTAACACTCAAAATGTTAGATTTACCATTGATTTTCTAAAATTGGTAAATTTCACATTTTGGGTGTTAAATTCAACAATTAAGAAGGAGCTGGAGGAGTGAAAACATTTCAAATTTTGATTTACCAATTTGTGGGGTTTTTTTTCGTTTTTTTTTTTTTGTGCAGGAAAGGGTGTACAGTGTTTTAATCATGATTTCGATCTGACAAGATTCACACCCAGAATCAGAGTGTACTATGTGCAGCGCTTTGATCACGAAGTGTTATTGTGACAGCCTCGACACTTAGAGCTGCTAATGTACGCTGTGGTTGCACACACTGAAGATTATGACCATCATGACTTCGATTCCTCTGAGTCTACACGTAAAGCTAATGTGAGCCCGAATCTTACGGAACCTGAACTATTTTGTAAACAGTCTTTTTGAATTAGGACCACGCATTACCTTGCGAACCATAGGCCTATATCTGCAGTTTTTAAGTAGGGCGTTATGGTTCACAGTTCTAAGCAAACGCCTTCCAAAAATCCCCCACTAACACTACTCTCATGAAGTTTCCTTGATCCATTAGTTTCAAGCCTTAATATCATAGACGCAGTTAACAGTGACACCAAAGAGGCCTGACCTCTCAAACTCTGTGTTTGTTTAAATGTGCTGATATCAAATTCAAATAAAAATCATAAAATAGATAAACAAATTTTGTGCATCCCTAAATGTTACACACAAAGAGAAAGAGGAAAGGGAGCTATGCCAAACCTCCAAACATTCCATATAATATCATGCCTTTCAAGGGATTGTCAAATTCCATTGGACCATGACTATTGTCAAACAAACAAGATCATGAGATTATGGCAGATCATACAATGAGAGAAAAAAAAAAGTCTACTCAAATTGCACACAATACAAAACTATAGAGTCAAAGGAAGAAACAAATATGATCACGCGAGGTAGCAGATTAGTTCAAAGGGGTATTTGGTAAGCACCTCCTTCAGCTGCCCTTGGGGACGTTGTCATGTGGTAAGGTCCCGTGTTCTCATATGACATGACTATTGTATGATGGAACGTAATTGAAAAACAATTGGTGCAAGCGATGGTACGAATTTTCGTAAATATAAACAAAAAACATACTCATTCACTTATAATTTGCACCGCGTCCGGAAGGAGAACTTATTGGTATAGCAGTTGAAATCGGGTATTAAAAGTATTCAAATTCTGGAACGGTATACTGCCCGCATTTGCCCTGCGCATGCTGTGTTCTGGCCTTTGTTTTTATAACCCTCACGCTGACTAACTGACTGCATCTCTCCTGTCTCTCGATGACGAGGATGACGTCTTCAATCAATCGATTTGAGTTTGGCATAGTCGACGTCGATAAGTCAATATGATGTGCCATATATGTCTTGTTATGACTCTAGGAGGCCAAAGCGGAATTTGCAGCGGCGATCGCAGATGTTCCACGTCCATGGTTATTGTGCCTTGTAATAGTCGCCTTTTCTCTTCCATAACACAAATGCACTTCCCAGCATCTTTAATTCAATGTTTCCACGTAATCAATCTTTTCATAATCATCCCACCAGGCGATCTAATGGGTTTCATTTACCCCTTCTGAGAACTTCATTGGTTCAAAATACATATACACCGGCCCTAGATTCTGGAATTCTTTAAGCTGTGATATAAAAAAAAAAAATCTTTATCTTTGAATTTGTTTAAGCGTAAGTTGAATTTTTTTTTTTTGTTAAATTCATACTAAGATATACCATTCATTAGCTAGCTGGTCTCTACAACGTAAGGGTTCATCGTCAATCATTTAATTCATCATTGTGTAATCTTAACATAATCTTATTTGTGCAAACTTTTCTCAGCTGTTCGAGCTCTGAAGCACCTCAATTCCCTCTTCCGATCCAGATGTTCAGCGTGTGGGCTTTTCCTTTCTTTTTTTCTTTCCTTTCTTTCCATTATCCTGTTGTGCTTTATTACTTTCAATGGTATACCCTTCTGTCAAGTCATGTAATGTCGTTGTGTTTCTCCCGTCTTATTCTGTCCTGTTTTGTTCTGTCCTATCTTTGTAAACAAATATGTTCACAAGAATCCTTTGAGTGGTTCACAATTTACAAACATGCTTTTCAGTGGACCTCTCAATTCTTTTTTTTTCCAAACATAACTTTGTATTTTGCCTGTATGCATGTATATGTTTTTTAATTTGTTAATCATTATCTATCATGCAAAGTTGAATACATGTCTATGTTATATCTTTCGATTCATTTTGTGTTATGTTTGTTGGAAAAAAAAAATAATACCGATAGGCGGTTTCTTCGGAATGCCTGTGACCCTTTCAAAATCTGTTGCCTCCATGCGGTGCGGTTCATTGCAGCATTCTCAAAGGTGTCAAACGCGATGTGGATTTTTTTCCAGGCTGCTCTTCAGTGTATGAATCCCGTGATTATCATATCCCATGACTAACCTCAACCTCATCCCCATGACTAATTGACTACTGACTGACCTAAGACGAGCACGTCAGGGTAGGAGTTCTTTGAGACAGTTTGATAAATGCGATCATAATTCATGAGGCAGGAGAAAGTTAGATACACTCCTTTACAGTGACGCTGAATATTTGATGAGTATAGAATCTCTTTTGCTATCGAAATGCTAGATTCGGTCTTTCCCCATAAGCAGATAAGTGTAAACTATATATTATATGAACAGAATTATGCTGATCGGTTGATTTCAAACTTCCAAACTCTGGCAGAGGTAATTCGGTACTTATTTTTGCTGGCGCAAGTTATCGGCCTTAAGGTTCGAAGGGGTCTTCAAATGTCCTCTCCCACCGGGCTGCTTCCCGCTGGATGCCCGACTCCGTCTTGTGTTATGACCCTTTTACTCGCTTTTGTGATTCTAGTCGTCACGGTTGGAGGGCCATAGACCATGAGGACAATGGGGGGCGATCATGACTTCGGACATGATGTGCATGCGTGGTGGTGATGGCGCGATCAAGCGTGGATACCAAAGATGGTAGGGCTGCGCGGCGCTGGGCGGAGCTCTATCATCTTTGGAAGCTTCCACGGAAAATGTGTGCGCTGCTATCATGCATTGAATGTACTATTATGATATGTCTGTTATGGGTAATATGATGACAATTGATATCGGCAACATGTAGAATTTTCGAACGTATAACCTCGGGGTTAGACCAACTACTCCGGGACTCCCATCATGTACAACTTCGTCTTTGGACTTTTTCAATAATCCCAAACCATTCATTGTGTATAGCGTTCCAAATACATTGGTATGCAGTACTAAGCCTCCCAGGCAAACAGGAGCACAAAAGATATCAAATAGACTGAAACGCCAGAAGAAAAAAAAAAAACTGAATCTTTGCGGCTCAATAGTCACAAGAATAGGCAGAGATGGTGGATAAGTGTTTTGAATGCAGTCATAAGGGCATGTTTATCAATCATGCACCTCCCACTAATATATGTAATGAGGTTACCACCTACATTGACCTCGGGAAATCTTTCTTACCACTTCACCATGAGTTTCAAGGGCTGAGACTTAAAGGACAAGTTCACCTTCATAAACATAAGGATTGAGAGAATGTAGCAATATTAGTAAAACACATCATTGAAAGTTTGAGGAAAATCAGACAATCCGTTCAAAAGTTATGAATTTTTGAAGTTTTTGTGCAGGACCCGCTGTATCAGAAGACTACTGCAGTGTATAAATAACTTAGATGTCACATGCGTACAACAATATAAGGAAAATATAAAGAGAATTTCACAAAATTCCATCTTTTGAAAAAAGTACATATTCCCCTGACTCGTTACCGACAAATGTTATGGGTAATATTATTCCCCCTGCCTTTAGAAAAAGGCAAGTCAAGTGCTCTTTTATTATGCGAAAAAAATGAAAATATGTTGAATTTTCTTTTACATTTTCTTTATACTGTTGTACGCATATGACTCACAAGATGTAGTAGTCTCCTCATCCAGCGGTTCCAACACAAAAATTTAAAAAATTCATAACTTTTGCATCGATTGTCCAATTTTCCTCAAACTTTCACTGATGTGTTCTGCTAATATTGTTGCATTTTCTAAATCCTTATGTTTATGAAGGTGAACTTGTCCTTTAACTGCAGGTTTCTAACATGTTTGGTGAGGTATTGAGAAACCTCTTATGAGTAATATTAGATAATATTACATTCCCAGAGGGATTGAACGTTTTATTTGATGAAAATAATGGTTTGAAATGACTGAGATATCCAATAAAAAAAGAGCAATATCTAAATATATTAAATATAGGTGGGTCCCACCTTTTATTGGGATGCTTTGTTTTACTTTGCTTTTTGGACGTCTCTGCTATTCCAAATCATCTAATAAACTTTGAATTACTCTTTGGTATATGATCTGTATTATTTTGTAAGTGGCTTCTTGGAAGGACCTTCATCGCACAAAGTTAAGAGTCCAATCGTCATCTCACCAATATTACACCATCCTTTTAAACAGTCCACAAAATCATGACTTACTGAAGGGAAATTTATGCTGAATCAATAATGATCTTCAAAAAACAAGGAAACAAAGATGCTGCTAGCCTGCTTATGTATGCAATGATTGCTATTACTTTGTCATAATTTTGTTTTATTTTGGGTAGGGAAAAGGTCAACAGATAGATTTGATAATTATGTATACCTATATATACCTTGAGTGCATTATGAATGTGAATGTGGGCGATGAGGGAGCTTCTGCAATCATTAAATGATGTTGTGCAGAACAGCACTAACGGGGGCATTCTTTTAAAATCACAAAATAAAAACAACAAAACAACAACAAACAAACAAAAGAGGCCAGCAGAAAGATTTATTATAGAATGGAATGTCCGCAACCAGGGGAAAGGGGGGGGGGTGCTAGCTAACTGGCTAAACCCAAACTTTTCTGGTAGGCCAAGAAAATTTAGATATTAAAAGTGTCGTCATTTTCCAGTTGGTATCACTCTATACAGTGTTCAAACACTTGATATGATACGGTGTAATGTCATGTTGACATACTGGACATGCCATAGACTTAATACTACATTTACCCGACTAGTTTGCGAGACATTTCTGGACTCCATAATGTCTGGACTATCATAATGAAGTTATTCATCTACAGGAGCAGCACAGAAGAACAGGTCTGACCAAAGGAATGATCATGCCTTTACTAACGGGGGAATTAGGAAAGGTTTTTTTCCTAAACATTTTGGCGTCCAATAATCCTTGCAAGTAGCTCAAACTGAACTATTTCCAACACTCTTTTTAAATTTCTAAGGACACGCTGCTTCTGGGAATGTGCTTATTACAGAGTGGTATATTTGTTTTTGTGTAAGTCAATTAACTATTTGTATGGAGGTTTAGAAGCAAAAAAAAAGAAAAGAAAATGTGTATCGTCGGCATTTGCATTGACGCATTCAATTCAATCCAATTCAATTCACATTCATTTCGCATAAACAACAAGAAACGCTTACAGTAAGCAAATCAAGCGGAAATTGAAAAGATTAATTCATAGATAGGAATTCAGAGTCCTTTTCATTGCTTTAATCCTTCTCAATTCGCTGAGCAGCCATGTGTATGTGCATGCCTTTGTCAACAACGTTATGTGCGTGCTTCTTTAGCGTCTGTTGCAACGAACTGGCAGGTTCCAGCAAAGAGAAGATGACGTCATAACGCCTCCCAGCTAAACCCGTTACGCGCTGGCCTTTTACTGTTAATCTTATTAGGCTAATGAATCGAAAAGCGAGTACAGATGTGACATGGATCGATGGCATTGGTGCTGGCGTGGTGTATCATCACGATTTGAATGACAACGGATATTAATTTATGTCCAATAACGCCCCGCAGCTTTGACCTTTACGAAATGACTGAGTTATCTCCCTCTCTCTCTCTCTCTCTCTCTCTCTCTCTCACCCCTCCCCCCCCTTTCTCTTTATTCTCCTCAAAGTGACATATTTCCTACATATTAAAGTGGACGCTTTCACGGTGTATGATATTTGTACATAATGAAAGACTTGTATGTTTCATGACTATCAGGGAACGCTGTTTAGTGTGTGTGTGTGTGTGTGTGTGTGTGTGTGCGTGTGTGTGTGTGTTGGTGTTTTGCTCGGGCGGGGACGGGCGGCGGCTAGGACCGCAACGCTTATGTGATTACATGATATATGAATTTATGTAAATAATATAATTAATGATAGATATTGAAAATATCATAAGGCTCTTCATGCATGATAACAATAGACCTATATTATGTATACGTACATTATATGAATAATAATTATTCATATAATGTACGTATACATAATATATGTCTATTGTTATAATTATTATGACCTACAAAATCCGCGATTAAAGAAAAAGGTGTGATATCATCATTTATTGGAATGACTTTAACCACCAATGACGTCACAGAAAACATTCATTCTTGATAATGAACTTTTTTAAGGTATAGTCGTTCATAACCCACGGCAATATAAATTTACCGTGTGTTTATATAAAACATAACATCGATCTGCCTACTCGCTGAAAATCAAAAATTTCATAATTATTTATTAAGTTTATAATGATAATAGTGGCTACTTGTATAGCGCACAGGTCCACTTTTCAGTGTTCATGGCGCTTATTGAAAATGAAAAGATATCATAAGTATAATATAGTAGACGGCGAGTTGTCACAATATTGGCATGATTGGGGTGTTCTTAAAATTTTCTGTAGATTTCGATTTTTTGTGCTATTTCCCCTATATTGGGGGTGCTGAACACGAATCCACTTGTTGCCATTTTTCTAACCGACGCACAGTGGGCCAGAATGAGCTCAAAGTGCGCCAAAATTATATTCCGTGGTTTCTTTTTACCCAAATTTGGTGTCTAAGGGTAATTGGGGGCGTAGAATTGATTGAACATAATTTCAAACTCATATGACGTCACTGTGATGCTGTTTTTTCATTGGCTACCAAAAATCTGTCTGTAAATGACGAATAAAGCAATGCAAATCTTAGGCTGTTATTTTTTTCTTTAAAGATTAATTTATCTTTTCACCTTCACTGACACTGCTTATCTACTACCATTGAATACACGATGCTTACATGTCATAGAAAGTGTATAAACATTCGGGTTTCGTTAAAATAATCGAATTTATGCTGAAAGTTCCATATTACACACGTACTGCAAAATGATACTGTTTTCCGTGTAAACTAGTTAGAATTTAAGTTTATGATGTACGCTGTACGTTTGGGTGAATTTATTCACTTTATTCTATAGCAGGACATAAATGCGCGATATAAAATCAATCTCCGATATAGTTCTTATCTCTCTACTTCATATATAACCTTAGGCCTATGCCATATCAATTCATACAAGCGCAAAAACCATTTTGTCTAATTTAAATGGAAAGCTAACAAATTGTGAAGTCAGTAATCAAGAAAATGAAAGGTTATGACTTAGCAGCTAAGAATGAGTCTGCCGTGTATGAAAGTATACTTGGAAAAGCTAAAATAATAAGATTTTTTTTTTAACGAAAAATTTATCGAAATCACAATCATATGAAATTATAAATTCATCCACGTTCCACAGTGATTTTTGTTTTCTCATCAGTCGTCGGAAGCAAAGTTTTTTTTTGCTTCCGACAACCCACAAAGTGTATGGGATCACAGTCTGATGAATCCGACTTGTATTGGTCGCCTATCAGGTCAATGTCAAACATGTCAGGCATGATCCGATGAGGCAAGATCGTCCGATGAGGATCACGCGAGCAATGTCTGATATTGACCTGCAATCGGATTCACAAACTGCGATACTATACACTTTGCTGAGCGGCCGGAAAGCAACAGTCTTTGCTTCCAACGAGTAGCCGATGAGAATAAAATCTCTGTGTTTTGGTGTTTAACGTTCTATCTGCATGTCAAGAGCAGGATCGAAGTACATGTATTTAGGTGTCCATACAATATGTATCGCAGTGGGAATAGCTATGTTTACAGTAGTGGCTATGACAATATGGACAATATGGCTATATAGCCTTGGCTATGTGCAATTATGTACTCTTTTATCTTTGGAGGAGGGGTCTTTTAGGTGCCGGACTAGCCCTATACATATATTTTATAACTCTGTTTGCCTCTTATTCAGTGTTATTCATGTTTCTGTGTCTTTAACGTGCGAGAAAAAAATAAATAAATGAAAAAAAAATGCCGCCCTCATGCGGCCCCGTATGATATAACAGCATTCCTAAGCGGCTGCAAGGTCAAAAATAGGCGTAATGTGTCGCGGAAAATCGGCTCTAACACAAAAAGTGGCAAAAGGTGGCAGCCAAATCTGGTATCAGCTTAAAGCTGAGACATCAGGAAATGTGGTGGTAATAGAATTTAGTTGGAAATCCGTGGCAATCTAAACTTTTCATTAGGGTATATTAAAAAGACAAATAATTAGCCTCTTTTCCAGGATATTTAGCGTAAAATATTCATGAACATTAAGTTTCTTTGCATTTTTATGGCATTCATAACGTGAAATGAACTCTGAGAAATATGTGGGAGAAATTACAGGTTGATCTCTCAAACACTACATGTTGAAATTAGTTATTTATTAAAGAGGTTACAATTTGCTTTGAAACTCTTAAAATATTGTATTTTGCTACTTCAGGTTGGAAATATACCCCTTTAATGTACATACCTGATTCAAATATTTTAATGATATATTCTTCAAAGCATTACCTCTCAAGAGCGCATGTCAAAAATTCAAAAATCCCAAGTGCCCAAAGTGACTTTTGGCGCACTTTGGTATCTCTCTGGCCCACTGTGCGACGTCTTCACCCGTTGCCATGGCAACGAATTATTTTCTTTAAAAGAACGTGCATTCTTTATTAAACATGGTAAAAACATGCTGTAAACACCAAAATACGTCATTATAAACCCTCTAAGTTCAGTCAAATGTTGAAAAAATTACAATTCTTATAATGCCATGGTTACCTTATAGCAATGACGGTTACCATGGCAACAACTATTTATAAAGAAAAAAAATCATATTTTCATGAAAAAGCAAGAGAACACAAGATTGAGTGGAATATTTATCATAAATCACATCTTGATTATCAGCTTATTTTTCCACTATCTTCATTTCACATCATTTTCGTTGCTATAGCAACAACATGACAAAAGCTGCCATTTAAAGAAAAAAATAGGTATTTTAATTAAAAAGAAAGCAAGGATGAAATAAATTGGTAGATAATACATTTCTGCAGAGTTAGATTTTTCATGCTCTTTCCCTTATTTTGGGAGTGCCGGACGTGAATCCACCTGTTGCCATATTTCTAAATCACATCTTTAGCCATTGCCATGGTAACAAATTATTTTCTTTACAAGAACACGTATTCTTCTTTAAACATTATAAAAACATACTGTAATTTCCAACAGATGTCAATATAAACATATTTCTTTGATTAAATTAAAAATCACAATTTCCGTATTTCACAGCTACCTCATAATGATGACGGTTTTGTTTGATAGATAGATACTTTATTTTCTGCAAATCAATATATACATAAATTGAATAATCGTGAACATGGGAAACATACAAAGTATATTTGAAACAGAGTCGTTTGACTTGCATAAACAACGATATAAAAGGAAATTAATGATATTACAGTATGCATGTCTATGCAGCTGGGATTATAATAACAATATCATATTTAAGAAGTGATAATGCAGAGGGCCGCCATTGTAAGCATTGCTTGAAAAGAGAAAAGATGGCCGGCCCGAGGAAAAGGTAGGTAGGTAAATTGGTAAACAATACAAATTCTGCTGCGAAGATAGCAGGGGAAAATAAACTCTGATGTGTGATGGTGGTGAATGTGCGTGCGATTGCCACGGTAACAGCTAGTTTTAAAAGAAAATAATGATTTTTTTTTCATCAAAAAGCATGAAAACATGAAAAGATTAAGTAGCCATTCATTAACAGTTAGGGTCCTATAATGATTATCAGCTTTTTTGTTTCACTATGCTCATCCCACATTATCATCGTTGCTATGGCAACAACATGAGGTAAACTTTCTTTTACAGAAAGAACTGTTTCATTAAATAGGAAAGAAAGAATGAAATAAACAAATGATCAATTTCTGTAAAGTTTAAATCATTTGTGCTTTTTCCTCTATTTTGGGGATGCTGAACAGGAATGCACCTGCGGTCATTTTTCTAAGTGACGTCTTCAGCCGTTGCCATGGCAACAAATTATTTTCTTTAAAAGAACATGTGTTTTTCTTTAAACATCATGAAACATGCTGTTAACACCAAAATATGTCGAGATAGGCATGTCTTTTTAGTTTAGTAAAACATCACATATTTTTTTCAATTTCATGGTAACCTCATAGCAATCATTGAACAGTTGCCATGGTAGCATCACTCTATTACAGAAAATATTTTCAGGAAAAACATGTTTATATTGTCTATATTGACTTATTTTGGTGTTTATAGCATGTTTTTATGATGTTTGATGAAGAATACATGTTCTTTCAAAGAAAATAATTTGTTGCCGTGGCAACGGCTAAAGATGTTATATAGAAATATGGCAAAAGGGGGATGCGTGTTCGGCACCCCCAAAATAAAGGAAATAGCACATACACACACAAATCTCACTATACAGAAATTTATTTCCACCGACCTATCTTATTTTTGCTTTTCTTTCATTCCAAATGTTTATTATTCTTTAAAAGGCAGCTTTCTTCATGTTGTTGCTATAGCAACGAAAATGATGTGAAATGAACATAGTGGAAAAATAAGCTGATAATCAAGATAGTGTGATTTATGATAAATATTCCACTCAATCTTGTCATGTTCTCTTGCTTTTTCATGAAAATATGATTTTTTTCTTTATAAATAGTTGTTGCCATGGTAACCGTCATTGCTATAAGGTAACCATGGTATTATAAAAATTGTAATTCTTTCAACATTTGACTGAAGAGGGTTTATAATGACATATTTTGGTGTTTACAGAATGTTTTTACCATGTTTAACGAAGAATACATGCTCTTTTAAGGAAAATAATTCGTTGTCATGGCAACGGGTGAAGACGTCGGTTAGAAAAATAGCAACAAGTGGATTCGTGTTCAGCTACCCCAAAAAATGGGGAAATAGCACAAAAAATCAAAATCTACAAAAGATTTTAAGAACATTACAACTCGCCGTCTACTAATAGACCTAATGTGAATATTTGAAATCCGTTGTTGAAATGGGGCCATAACACCTTGCCTTTCCGTATCAGAAGGCTTTGCAGTGTAGCATTCTCGAAATCTTCCAGATTTTTTTTTCTGAAACTTCTGCTTTATTATCCTAATAATCAATAAAGCTTCTATAGAAGTACACATACCTGTTATTTATGCAGGGAGGATCAGTTTCAACGGCCGCACCCTCATCGTACGAATCTGATTGCTAAAAGTACAATTCCGCTGCTTGTATTCAATCTGCGCGCCAACCGAACTGATAGAAAAATGAAATTCGGTGAGTGGCGGCAAACTGTGCAGAAGAAAGAGGAAGATAATGTGTTTAGTAATGTTCTACTCAAGCCCACCGACGAACAACGAAGACGAAAGCAAATCTTTGCCGAAAGAGGACGTGGTTATTTGACGAAGCACACCCTGTCGCCTACGTGTGAATGTAGTCATTCATAAGTTTCATTTAATCAAAGATATTCTTTGACGAAATGAATCATTCTCATGAATGACTACATTCACACATCTTTGTATACATGTTATTATATGGATCCGTGTTTGCGTGTTTTTTGTGAGTGTAGATAAAACGATGGTCACATTTAATGGAATTCAAATTAAATATATATTTTAAACTGTGTGTGTGTGTGTGTGTGTGTGTGTGTGTGTGCATGGCTTATGAATAAACAGTCGTCGCTCTACCCTCAACAGAACAACACATCAGCGTTTAAGAATATCACGACAACTGTATGTTCTTTCATAACTAACCTCACTCGATCACTCTTTATTCATTTTTATCATAATTGGTGTCACAAATTGTTTCCCAAGGGAGATGAAAGTTCAAAACAAGATCCAATATTATCAGATGAACAAACCGTACCGACCTGTAACTTAACTTGGGCATATATGATTACGTGAGAAATACAAAATCTTTCATAACATATCATCAGTTCGGTGTTAATAAGTCATCAGTTCGGTATTAATATTTGATTCAAGGTTTTTGTTGTTGTTGTTGTTGTTGTTGTTGATGATGATGATTTTGTTATGTTGCTGTTGTTGTCGTTGTTGTCGTTGTTGTTGTTGTTGTTGTTGTTTTTTTCTCTCAAAAGATCAAGGCATCAGAATGCCACTAATCTCCACCAGTTTGTCGATTTCGATTCTTATGTTATATTGAGTTTGCATAGGCAGTTTATCAAGCCAGGAATGGTATACAGTGAGTATAACAGCCGATGTCCTGGGACAGTGGGAGGCGCAATGAGAATCCTTGCATGGTTCACTGTGTAAAGCGCCCGAAGCGATCATGAAAATTAATAATAAAATGGTCGACAATATTGTGTGCACTCCTTTGGACGTGCGATTCAGCTTAACAGAGCACGAAACATTGTTCTCTTTTCTTTTTTAACTCTACTCGGCCAGATCAGCCGACCAACCAAGCGACCACGATTGTCGCAAGCTGCGATAACTATCTACGACCGCATAGTAGCCATACTTTCAAGCGCAAGCTTCAATGAAAGAAACTTTGTTCAGCTCCCTCGAGTGATTACATTCTTTCCAATAAATTCTCTATCAGTAGCGTGTCTCTTCAGTCACGGTAGGCCTATAAGCGTGGATTTACTAACATATCATTTTCCAAGAATTTATGCGTGTGTTTTTGTTTTCTGTGTGTGTGTGTGTGTGTATGTTTGAATTTTGTTCAGAAATGGTGTCGAAGTCTAAATTCAGACCTTTTTGTCAGCCCATGAATTTTTTTTTTAGTAGAAGTGCTGTTGCCCGGCACAAGGACGTACTATGTACTGAAAAGTAACAGCGAACTCATGAACTGGACTATGTCACGTGATTGTGTGCACAGCTGTTGATGAAAACAAACTGTATTGTGATTTTAATCTAAATCCACCGAGCCGTAAATATTGGTCGACGTGCATATGAATCGAATGCACTGCAATCAAACACGGATGTGTGAACACGCATCGACAGACTTTGTTCACGTTGGAAATCAATTCCAGAATTCGTCAGAGTTTACCCGAAATGGTACGTGTCCTCGCTCAATTGACACTTCTTCATTTCGTTTTTTTCTTTTTTACATCTGTCATCGTTGATGGTGATTTTTCAAACACTTGCGCATAACAAAAAGCTATGGAAGTTTATTTAAAAAAAGGAGATATTGACGTTGTATCACTAGACAATACGCTCTGTTGGTGTTGGTCTACCACAAGATCTGGAGTTTAAAATGTACTTGACTCATTTCATTCGAGGGCCACACACTTTGTCTTGATGGAGACGTCCATGCTTCCAACCACACACATAGGCTAACTGATGCATTTTTCTTTGAGCTCACGGGGCGTAAGCTGCAGTGGCTTCGTCAGAATAATTCAAGATTTCTCTTGTTGTGGAATTAACAGCTACAGGAAACTTATTTTGAGCATTGGCAAAACAGAGAAAGGCACCTTGTGGATAAACAGAATCATTTGGAATATTTTTACCCAAGAACTAAATGACCCAAAGACTAGCTGTGTTCTTCCTTGAGTCTTCTTAGATTAGAGTCCATTTCACCAAATTTCTCTCTCTCTCTCTCTCTCTCTCTCTCTCTCTCTCTCTGCACGTAATGCTCCATTTGCCTGATGCATTGAACATCATGAATTCACAAGCTCAAAGAGAAAATCTGAACAATTAAGAAATCCCTTACTGTCAACAGAATCATGGAAACCATGTATCAAAAAACCTTTTTCTCCCCCCCCCCCCTTCGACATTGATTCTTGAGTTGTTTCTAAAGTGAAAACAGATGTATCACAAAACATGACAAAGCAGAGAAATATTACAAAAGATTGTCTTAAATGTAAAAATTTCAAAGAATACAAGCAGAAAATTTAACTTTGCCATTGATGTCCTCATAAAGGTGATAACAAAACAAAAGCACAATAATAAGCGTCGTAGGTTCTTACCTTTGACGTCTTCCAGACGGTCAATATCATTTCCAGGCGAGTGACCGTCATGTCATGAAATATTGCCTTTTGCCGATTGAGAGAGGCAAAGAGCCTTTGAGAAAAGGTGTTTTGTACAAAGCTATTATCACCTTTTTACACGTATATAGGCCTATTTATGCACAATACCATACGGGGTTGTGCATTGGCAAAAATGGTATCATTCCGTATCAACTCAATCATCGTTTGAAGATATGGGGACTGTTGTGACATGATGATTTCGCTTGCAAAATGATCAAAAAATTAATTCACTTTTTCCTGCTCTTTCTTATCCTCACGAACCCTATCACTTCCTTTTCTTTTCTCTCTTTCTGCAGTGTCCCCTCTTGACTTCCCCCATCCCCTCTCTCTATCTCCATTCAAATTAATCAACATTTCTTGTCATTCAAATTCCAAATTTCAATTTTTTTCGGTAAGTCTATCTTAGATGAAAACTCTTACTCTACATTTGACATTAGGTTTTCTTTTACGTTTTTGTTGAATATTTACCATAAGAGATTCAACAGCTCTTATGACCTTGTTGCACGCTATATGTACTGTTTATTGAAGAGCCATCTGGACTCACCGTACTGTGTCTGTCTGAAGTGTATGAAGCATGCGCAAAGGGCTTGCTGTCTGATACGGTCCAACAGCATCAAAACATTCTGCTCTTCAAATTTGATGCTTGGGATCATAATTTGCGCTCAAATGCAAAATACGCACACCCATTACTCACCTCCTACCTACCCCATAATAGCCGTAAAAGCTGACGAATACTCACGCGCACCGCACACATTTTTCATTCACTGACAGTCTATTCAATTTCGTTCAAATAAAACCAACGACGCAGGAAAAAACAAAACAAAACACAATGTAGGGGGGGGGGGATTTACACCAGCAGTAGTAGCGTGTGGAGTTACGTAATTGTGCAATTATTGCGTGATTATAGTAAAGGCGCACAACGAATGCAACGACAAATGATTATTACCCGTCCACTTTCGCTGATTTCTGTTGTACCAATTCCTTCAATACTTTCATGGACAATGATTGCTTCCAGGGGTAAAGATGAAAATTCAATTTTATTTTTTTCTCCCTGTTCTGCTTTTTTTTTTTGGGGGGGGGGGGGGGCTGGAGGGGAGAGGGGGTACGTAAAGTGCTTATCTATCCCTTTGAGGTTATGTTACAATCGTTCACCGTCGAGTAAGACTTGCACGTTTATAGACACATTATCTTTCTAAACAAAACAATAAAATCTTGTGACCAGAGGGGAATACAATACAGACGTGATTTGTATAATTCATGTCGCCCATATGTACCACGACCTTAGGCGACAAGGCAGCCACATTGGTATCATGCTAGCGAAGAATCAACATGATCATGATAAAAATGAAATCCGGGACCCCACAACCGTGGTCATTTTGAAGTGGACATTGAAATTATGCATTCATTTTTAAAAGAAGAGTCGCCTTTACGAAAAGGTCATCCTCTACCGGTTTCATAGTCTTTGCTTCTAAGTAGAATACTGGTTCTCTCTCTCTCTCTCTCTCTCTCTCTCTCTCTCTCTTCTCTTCTTTTCATATACCGAGATGTTTGGGTCTCTGCGTTTAGGATTTTTTCGGCAACGTTTTATGTTTTGTTTTGCAAGTCAATCCCGTGTCCTTAATGTTTGCAGTGCGTAAAAGTACACTGACCAGACCTGAATGTGGAATTAGCTTTTATGTACGGAGAGTAACGAGGTTTGCTGTTCTTGTATTACTGGTATTAGTCGTGTATACACAGAAATGCATATACATATGTACATGTAAATATATAATATTATTATTATTATTATCATCATATATGGATGCGTGTGTTTGTGTGTGTTTATGGATTGTGCATTTACATAATAATGATGCATGCATTACTAATCAATAAATATACAATTTACAGCTCATTTGACTAAAAGGATCAGATCGTACAGACTTGATACTGCACGAGAACTTCTAGTTAAAATCACAATAAAAGATTTGAGTGTACTAAAAATGTAAAAGTATTCTCATAATTATTCACTTGCTGACGCAAATAAAGTACTAGAATCAAGGTCAAAAAGGAAGAGAGAGGAGAGTTCGGTTTGCGTGCGTGAGTGTGTGTATCATTTCGTGGATACTGTTTTGAAGGTACACACACAACAGGGGCGGATCCAGGAATTCCGTAAAGGGGGGCGCCAGCAATCTTCTGGTGCTACTTCCGGGTTTTATCTCATTTTTTTTCTTTTGATTTCTTTTGTTTTAACAACAAATAAAGAGGGGCGCGCGCCCGTTGCGCCCCCCCCCCCCCGATTTTCCACTGGTATACCGCCTATTACTAGTAGTAACCAGCAGGCTCTACTGGTGTAAAATATAAAGCTGGAACAGGGAGGTTTGAAAACCACCTCTCTCCAATCCTGCTTCATCTTCAACGTTAGTACTGTCTTAGTCGCCCTGATGAGTTGAGTGGAGATGAGTTTTGGTTTAAAAAAGAACAACACAAAACAAAACTCTAAAGAAAAAAACAAATAGAAGGATTTTTTCTTTTGTCCTCAAATTAAAAAGACCCTCTTTGAGCAGACATGGGTGTGAAATGACGCCATATCATACGCCACTATGCCTCCGCCTTTTTGCTCCCAAGTGGTGATAAAATCTAGAAGTAACGGGAATCACATAGGTTGAAAAAGCTAAACAGACCAAGATGTCGTCAACTGTTCATCTCAATATCACAAGAACCAGTGTTCTTCCGGTGCTGTATGCCGCTAATGAACCCCAAACATGTATACAGAAAAAAAAAAATCCTCCTATCATCTTTTCTTTGCTTTTTTTCTGTATGTTATTACCAAGAAGGGTTAGGGCTATTGCAGGGATAGGGTAAATTTCTATAGCAGTATGGACGCCACTGAGGAAGCTGAGTGGTATGCATGTAGGCTGGAATCCCCATTACGACAATCTTTGATATGCAAATTAACGTCACAACAATAAAGAGAATTCAATGGGATAGATTCGGTTACCAAGGCGACAATAATATATATATATATATATATATATATATATATATATATATATATATATATTCACACCTCAAATTTTAACGATAGCATAGGTTCTAGCTGCGTGTGGGACATGAAGGTAGGGTTTTTTTTTAGTGTGTGTGCGTGCGCGTCTAAAGGCGCATTCCGGACGATTTTAATAATTCCACATCATGTGGTACATAAATTGACAAACCCGTGTATAGATTTGTGGAATTCATTGTTGTCCTTGAGCAGAGAAAGCAATGAATTGAAAATCTTAAACAAATTACACTGAACAGTGTTGATAATATCAGAGGCTCACATATTTAAGAAATGCAGCAGTGAAATTCCAAATTACAATACCGTCTGCTTAACAAGTTCACCCGTGAAAAATCTATGCATGCCTTATTCTTTTGTTCTGCTTCCTTGAGCCCCAACTCATGCATTCTTATGGCGAGGCTGCCATGTCATCATCCTTGTTCATTGCAATTTGTTATAAATTTTGAAAATATCCCAATCACTATGAATTCTGAAACTACGTACACAGTTTAACTAATTTATAGTATAGGTTTTCCAGGTCAAATGTCCACCGAGATAAACCAAATGTCAAATAGGTAGTTCAAATGTCCATTCAGCTAAATAAATGTTCATGACAGAATGTGGTATCAAATTAGGCAATTCAAATGTCCACTTAGGTATGAAATGTCCGCACAAAATATCAGACAAGAGACAATGCAGTTCAATGCAGTTTCATGGCAAAATATTACAGAGAACAATGCTCCGGGAAACCATTGTCAGATAATGTTTTCAAGTGTCCATTTCCTCCTAGACAGTGCTTTCTTGAATCACAAAATCATTATTTCACATAGGTAATTGTATCGTTTAGGACATGTTTTCCAAGTGAAATGTCCACTGGCTCAAACACATTGTTCAAATGTGCATGTGTATTGTAAGAGAGATGAATGTATGTCCACAATACAATGCAGTTAGCAATAGGCAGTTAAAATGTCCATGTAGGTATGGAATGTCCATGTATAGCACATGTCAAATATCAGACTAGGTAATTTAATTTCCGGATAGCCAAATAAGTATCCAAATGACTGGAGCAATGTCCCATAAGGGAGATCAAATGTTACATAGTGATTTTAAATGTCCATAGTCTTAAATACTTCTTATTTAAACCATATCAATCGTAGCCTTACATGCATAAACGCACTCCTCAGTAATTAGTTTTGCATTAACTTGTCATATACACAAACACAGGTCCATTACGGTGTCAAGATAAAAACATATTTTATTGATACTTTTTTAGAATGCATACAGACATAATCAATAGGGCTAACTGACATGAATCTCATGATAGCGGTGTAACTTCCTTACGTGCAATTTATTATTTCATACGAAAGAATGAGGATTTATGGCATGAGACTATTCACTTTTATTGTCTAAAACGTAACGGAAATCATTTTCTTCAGACTTTTTTTTTAATACCGAATGGCCGTTCTTGTACTCCCTTTACTGCGATTGTGCTGCAGGTCAGAAACAAATGTAAACCTGTCATTTTGATGTCAATTTCTCAAGTTTAAGTTTTCTAAAGAACGTTTCTTCTCAGGCTTGTCGGACGGACTTTGGAAATAGGACGGTTCCGGTCGGGGCTGTAACCATTTATCATTTATCAATATTTCATACTCTGTCTTTTTTTCTAACTATTTTCTTTTCCTGCCATCCTCTCATTTTTCTTCCCATTTTTCTCTCTCCCTTTTTTTTTCTTGCCTAAAAAGTGGTACAATTCATACCTTGCCATTCACTTCGAAAGATCTGCTTTTGTATTTCCTGAAAAAGATTTTTTTGAGATAGGAAATTGCGGATCAGTAAGAGAAACATAGTTATTTCAGTGGTGTCACTTAAATTGTGTTGCATAATGTTGGCATAGAATCCATAAGCAATGCTTATCATCATGTTTTCGAGTCAAAGGATATTTGAATTACCTATGTAACATTTGAATTCCCTATGACCGACATGATACTCTCATTGACCTGAGATGACGAAAGAATTTCTATTGTGTGGACATTTGACTTGACTATGGACTGCTTATGTACCTACATGGATATTTGATTTCTCTAATGCCATTAGAATGACTACAGTATAATCATACTTGCTTTTGAGCAATTTGAATTTGATTCAGAAAACCTATGTTCTTGTGCGTGCAGAGCACCACACATCAAATGCCAGACTGCGGTGGCAAGAAATATGAGATTTAATGAAATCTTTGCACACATTGTACAAAAAATTACCGAAAAAGAAAATATTTGTAAATGTTATGATAGGAATTCCATCGATTTTTTTTTTTTTTTAAGAATAGAATTTTCCAGGGTCGGACTATAATCATTTCCTTGGTCAGGAAAAAAAACACACACACACAGGAAGTCACTCTTCATAATAATGATTCTTAACTCTTTCACATCACTCAATGAAAATACGGTAGTTCTTTTGTTTATTTTCTGTCAGTTTATAGATAATTTTCCTGTCATTTCATTGCAAATGCAAAATTGCCTTTCAAGTTTCAAATTTCGAAATTTATGCTTCACCGCTCTTTGGAATTCCCTAGATTTTGAATAAGAAAAAGGCAAAAAAAAAAAAGAGTGAGACTCGCTTTGTTTTAATAAAGTCATGACAGATTGTGTGTGAATGAAAACCCAGTTGTCTGCGCCTGATGATATCCATCAGGATTTCATATTCTTTAGAAAGATAATACTCTTTGCCGTGTTTTGGAGTCAACTGATATCTAAATCACTTACGTAGCATCTGAATCACCGATGAATGACGTGATATGCTCTCATTGACCTGAGGTGACGCGAAAATTTACATTGTGTGGATATTTGACATGGCTATGGACATCTTACTTACCTTATAGGATATTGGTTTGCTAAGTGGACATTTGATTTCCCTATTGACATTTGAATTACCTAATGTGACGCTTGATCTAATATTGCGGATATTTGACCTGGAAAACCTATGATACTGTTGTTCAAATATAAAAGTCTGAAAATCGTCCGGAGGTCCCCTTTAAGTTGAAATACTGATGAAGGATGCCTTTTGTTATGTGTATACATTCAAAAGAGTTGCGGGGGCAAAGCATGGGGTTCGCAACGTCGAGTATAAATTGCCTGTCTTATTGACACTCTGTGCAGTCACCATACGGTCACTGTCAGTCATGTTAAATGACTTGCCGTATAGATGCGCGAACTCTGCAGGTATACTTTCGTACATATGAAATAAAAATACGGCTTTATTCACTCTAAGACAAATAAGTTCAACTTTGCACCTTTGTCACGCTGGGAGTGCCTTTACTAGTGTCACACTGGGAGCACCTTTAAAGGTGCCAAGAGGTCTGAAAGGTGCAAAGTGGTCTGAAAGGTGCAAAGTTACACCCCAAAAGGTGCTCCAATATTCACACTGTTATAAGGTTGAAGATTTTAACGGGAGTTTTTTTCTGTTCTTTTCTTTTCTTCTTTACGTAGAGTGTAAAGTCCCATCATAAGGCCGGGAGGGGTTAGGCGCTCTACACAATGATTTCTTCACAAACAAACCTGTTGATGTCAACTTAGCATGGTAGAGAAATACTGGAGGAGAAATCAAACCCTAGACATCAAAGCCATGTCAAAACAGTCATCTTAATCGCAGCTGACCACAATTCTTTGAATACAACGTAGAATGAAGACAAAATGAAAGGGATGGTAAGTAGAATATACATCACGTACTATGTATATGTTAGAATATGGCACTTAGAACATGTCAATATTCATTGACTTTCATATCTTATCATCATAAGGAAACGTGGATTAACAAAAATGTGTCACTTTGAACGCTTTAGTGATACAACTACTAAATACTTCATTCCTTCTTTAGATTTTTTTTCAATATATTCTTTCTCTTGACCCCTTCTTATTTCACCTGCCTGGTGTTTTTCTGGTTCTTTTTCAGCATTTTTTTTCTGCCTTGCTCCTCTCATAATCCAAGTGTGTGTGTGTGCGTGTGTGTGTGTGTGTGTACGTGTGTTTGCGTGTTTGCGTGTGTGTGTGTGTTTGTTATTGCTGTGAAAGATGATCTCATTTTGCTGTCCTACAAAATCTGATGGTGTAAATGCATTATGCAACTTCACCTATATAGAAAATAGCATGTGCAGGCAAATTGATATATACATTCATAATCTGTATTTCGGTGAAATTTGGTGTTTAACTGGAAACGGCTGTACTGGTTACTGGGATCACCATACAAGAATTATACACTCTCACACAATGCACACTGACAGCCTCAATCTACACATTTAATATAGTCAATGGGAGAAAGCGAAAAAAAAAAGTATCTTTGTGTGTCTGGGATTGAGTGTGTATGTTTGTGTGTGCGTGTGTGTGTGTGTGAATGTGTGTGTACACGCAATTTTAAGGGTGGGTAGCGTGGCGCCAATATCATCAAAAATGGCGCCGCCACCAGCGGTCATTCTGGAGATGATGTAGAGCGGTAATTAACCAGTGATAAGTGTTGACATAGGGGTGCCGTGTTGACGTAGTCGTCAAAATGTTTAATGATTCATTCAGACTCCATAAACTCTCGTGGCAAAATCCGCAACGAATTGTCGTCCGTTTGTCAATTACTGGAAAGGGTGAGACGGAGAAATGTAACTAAAACTCTTCCTTTCATTAGCAGCTGACGCTGCGTCACTCAAAAATGCGTGAACTCGATCGTATGCTATTCGATTTAGAGAATGCGAAATTATTGCCGCTGCATAAATTAAACTAATTTCGCGACCTGGTGTTTTGAGTCCCTCCCCCTCCGTTACTTTGCATCTTCCAAACTCTTTTTCCACGGAATTCTTTTCATTCATCCGCTACTGTCACTTCTGATTTTTGGTGTTTTTTTTTTATTCACTTCTTAACTACTGCGAAATTCCGATTAATTCAATGTTAGGTTAATTCATCAGGATTGCGGTTATCAACATCTGTAGTAAAGAATGTACCAAACGTGGGCATAGAATGACAAGCGCAATAATCTATGAAGGACCGATCAATTAACCGATGATATCAGTAGTTCGAAGAAAATTTGATTATGCCATCAATTAACAAATTGCGACTTCACTGCTGAAGGTAATTATGAAATCTGACGCATGAAGGTTTCTGCTGCGGAGGTGTGCGCGGAGGGGACGTTCTCTTCACTTCACTTTATGTCTACACTCTTTAGTTACCACGAAAAGTCTAACGCTTGTCATCAATGTGGTGATATTTTACTTCAGTCAATGAGCTTCGTTCTCTGGCAACTCATTCCAAAGCTAACGAATGTCTACCAATTGAACGACTGCTGGAAGATTCTTACACCCGCCAATGAGGGTTTGGAATACCGACTGAAGGATATTCTAAATTAATTCTCAAAGTCGCTCATTATAAGGGTTTGTCGTAAAGACTGTATTAAAGACGAAACTCATTTTATGTAACACTGCGTCACTCTCATGCTTCGTAATTGAGGGATTTAAAACGCCACTGTAAAATCTCCTAGCCCTTCAATAAGTCAGCCCTATGTCCCTGACTGTAACAAGCAATATCTTAACTGATGAAAATAAAATGAACTTGTTAACTATTAGCTTCGAGAATGTGTGTAAATACAATTATCAATATCATTCTTCCACAGTATATTGAGAAACACGGATCAAACATGCAACATTTTTTCAATAGTGGTGATTATCTCATCGTCTAGATTTTCTTTTTCGGTCAAGCCCTTTTCATTTGTTGTTTGTATGTGTTTTTTTAAGATTATCAAATGTAATTTGATAATCCAAGATAGCTCCATTTGATTCTAAGAATCTGCTTATGGGCTGTAGTATCTTTAAATTTGGAAGTAACAGCTGTTTGTTACGCACATAGTGTAATGCCAAGCATTCATAACAATAATGATAACAACTTCACAGAACAAATCAGATTGACGCTTTGTGATGCCATATAGAAATAAACTTCCATTACCATTTCAATCTTCAGTACTGGTGCTAAAATCCTCCTTGTGCTTATTATCAAGGTGATTATTCAAACTACCTGCATTGTACGTAGAGACATCAAAAGTACTTTACAAAAGCATGAGCAGTACAAGTTATAGCATCAGTTCTGCTAGCAAGAGGAAATTTCACTGGGGACAGAAATGCTCGAAAGAGCACTGTTTATGGCTGTCTTCACACATGCAGTCTGATTTGCATGACTTAAGGAGGGCGCACTTCACCGAATTTCTGATGCTGACAACTCTGTTTCTATTTCTGCCTTCTTCTCTTCCTAGCTACTCTTCCTCCTTCTACTCTTCTTTCTCCTCGTCCTCCTTCTCCTCCTTCCTCTCCTCCTCCCCTCCTCCTCCCCCCCCCCCCCCCCCCCACTCTCCTCCTCCTTTTACGGTCTTCTATTAGCACTGTAACGATTTAATGCTTGATAACATGGTTCTTTTTACATGTGTATAACTCAGTACAATTGCAGCCGGCGCTTGCTCTGTCGCCTTAATAAACCCTTTGAACAACTGTAAACCGGAATGATTAGAGTCAGCAGTCCTTTGTGTTTCCACATGCTACTAACAGTCCGCGAGGCCCGCCACCAACAACAACTATCACAGGAATCTCAGAGGAACATGTCTTCTCACACTTCCCCATCCTAATACAACATCACATCCACAAGCTCAAACAAATTACACCATGACGACTATATGTTCCGAAAAGAGATCCCGTGACAGTACTACCCCGATTGCATTTACAACCTTTACTATATACCTCACCTCCTGGCACAAGCTCTACCGTTGACCGTTGCCAATTCACGATCAACTGATCGTATTTGATCGTCGCGATATCTCTCCCTCATCGCCGCCCTTTTCTTCCACCTCATCTTCTGGTGTGTGTGTGTGTGTGTGTGTGTGTGTGTTGTTGGTTTTTTTTTTCTCTCTCTCTCCCCTTCAATCCATTTTCCCTTCTTTCCTTCTTCAACAAGTTCCCTGTTCACGTGATTATATTACGTTCACTTCTTCCTCTACACTTCCTAGGCATCGAACTGTGATGAAAATATCACCGCCCTGTGCTACGGATGACTCCTTTGGGAATCCTCGGGTTCGACGGCGAGGCCATTGAAGGCATAAAGTCACTGATTATACTCTCGACTTGATGGTGAAAGTAATTAGCCCACGCCACTCATCGGTATCGCTTTCGCGTCCCGCGAGTCCCCGTTTTCAGGTCCCAAATTTCGTGGATATCCGCCAGCAATCTTCAACACGTATGCTGTCTACAGCTTGTCGTATTTCCTGGGACAAGGTTGTTCCCGTATCACAGCACGAGGATACCATAATTTCAATTCATATTGCAACGATGACCTCACGATGTCTTCGGCTCAGTGACATCTTTGGCCACACTCAATCCATCATCTTAATTTCTGCGTTTTACCTGTATTTCTATTAAAGGCATTTATTTATAATTTGCAGATGAAACAAAAACCCAGCTTTATAGTAGTTCTAAAATGTTAGGATAGAAACAACCAATGTAAAAATGTTAATCAGTATAAGCCATGTTAAGCATTCTTAAATATTCAAAATGTTGACAATAGTTAAAATAAAATTGTTTCTATAATAAACTGTCTACAGTTGTGGGGTTTGGAGAAAAATAGTGATACTTCCCATTTCAGCCTTCATTTCAAAATGTTTGTATGATAGGATGTTTTGTGATAAAACTGACCCACAGATGTACATCAAATGTGATAACTCCAACATTTTTTTAATCACTGCTCCTAATGGTAAACAGTACCTTTAAGCTCTCGAGTATCTTGCTTTTCGGTGTAAGCCTACAAATGTTTTCAACACATACAACAATTAGAGTAAAATATTAAGAAAAACAATAAAGAGACAAGTGACGTCAGCTGTATTTAAACTAGGTCCAGAGTATGCATAGATTCAAGTAAGTTCTCACAAAAAAAAGAAGAAGAACCTCGGCATAGAATGACATTACACAAAAGTTCAATAACAAAAGCATTACAAGCCAGTATCAATACAAATAAGTACTATCTGAAAATTCTTCCGTCGAGATGTTTTCATTGCAACTGATTGACAAATAGCACTACATCGACGTAAATAAGCACTGAATTGATCAGTGTTTTAGTAGTAGCCAAGATAAAAAATCATGGGCGTACATACTCGGGCAGGATTCGAACCTACGACCTCCTGATCACCGGACAGGCGCCCATGATTTTTTATCATGGCTACTACTAAAACACTGATCAATTCAGTGCTTATTTACGTCGATGTAGGGCAATTTGTCAATCAGATGCAATGAAAACATCTCGACGGAAGAATTTTCATGAATTTGAATAACAAAGCAGTACCCGCTGCATGCTATAAGGATTAGAACCAACACTTGCTGTCGGGCGAAAGCTCGGTGGTCTAGTGGAGATGACGCCTGTCCGGTGATCAGGAGGTCGTAGGTTCGAATCCTGCTCGAGTGTGTACGCCCATGATTTTTTTATCTTGGCTACTACTAAAACACTGATCAATTCAGTGCTTATTTACGTCGATGTGGGGTAATTTGTCAATTAGTTGCAAGTACTATCTGTGTCTCAATAACATATCTATCTCTATCTCTGTCTCTGTCTCTCTCTCTCTTTGTGTATATATACATATATATATATATATATATATATATATATATATATATCACATACCTTTACACCCATCCATATGCATTTATGCACTTATACATTTGAGTGTAATGTAACTTATATGTCCTCCCTCAGAGGAGCCTGTGTTAATGACTTGCTGAAAATGCAAGCAGATATTACGTGTATACTCACGTGTTCGTCGACATAGCTGGTCGTGTAGAATGCATGGAGTCGTAAATATACTCGTAACTTTTGGGCGAAGCTGCTCGATTAAGTAAAGTGCCGTTTGTGTATGAAAGCTGCAAATATCACCACAAGTGTAATCGTCCGCACATTACATATTCAATGTGGACTTCAGCAGGATACATGGCCCCTCCTCAGAAATGGTCAAAATCTATCCTCTATTGACTAAGCTGTCTCAATTGCGGTTATGATAATGATGATGATAACGATGATGGTGATGACGGCAATGATGATGACTTCGGGGAAGACAGCTGTATCTATGGAAGTGATGACTTCACGGAGGTGGCGTGCATTATGTCAGTACAGAGCAGCAAGATTTCCTCCGCCAGCAAGATAAAGTCTCCAAACGATCGCACTAATTTATGCCTTAAAGAGGAGAAATCGCGCTTAAGGCCAGAGTCTAATGACGTTATTAGGGGAAATCGAGAAAAGTGAGATTTGATGGGGAGCGTTCTACACAAGCACACACACACACACACACACACACACACACACACACACACACACATACAAACATACACAAACAAGCACTTTCATGCATACTACACACACACAAACACACACAGGCAGCATCCAAATTTTCTGTCGAATTCGATGATAAGGTACATATTGAGTGACTCACATACTCTACAGATCGCTTGGGCTTAGCAAGTGATGTACAATGACTCACTGTGAACGGAGGCCCATTTACCCTTAACGTTCTCCTCATCCTATTTACCAGCAAACCACCCCCTCCCTTCATCCCATCCCGATTTAGCTTATCATCGATGCACTGTGGATCACAAATCGCGAAAGCCAGTTTATCTCCACGGAAGACCTGCTGCTCCCATAATCTCTGCAGCCTCACGGTAATATTCGTGTGTTCCAAATTCCCTCTCATTTTTCCCCCTTTCTCACTCGTTTGCCATTTCCAATCTTAAATAAAAACCAAACTGCCCATGACACATGGATTTAATCTACCTGATACGTGGCGATTTTGCTCGAGAGATATGACACACATTATGCCTGCCATCAAATTTCCAGGAGGATTTAAGCTGTAAGTCGTTATTTTCTCTGTTGGTAATTAACAACTTCAACCGCTTGACTTGTATAAAACCTTTTACATAGGGATCACTCAGAAATGCATCTTAAGCATGGATAGCTTTGACAATGCTGAACAGTGTGGGTTATTCGATATGTCTACAAGGTCAGAAAATGCAAATCTATGACGTGATTCTGACTGGCCAGATAGCAATAAGCGGAGAATAAATCATGGGCTTATTAAAGGAATTATAATAACATGATGCAAATGCATTGTGTGGATTCATAACACCCTCCATATCACGATTGTGGTCAATTATCTAAATGCGTGCCGCAAACTTTATCACAATTTTGTATACTATATTTCTTCAGAATACTCGGATAAACGCACAATATATCAAACCCTCCAAATCCAGATTCTGCCAGTGACACCTTCTGTTAATCATTGCTATGGAGTAGTGATATGATTAACGATTAATAAAAGATACTGGCATTCACCTAGACTGACATAACCTGCATGTTTCCATGTTGTTAATATAATTAACAAAATACATTGAAAGATGATTTCACCCGAAGAGTCATGCGCGTGGAAGTTGTTTGTTTGTTTTTTTTTTTTGTCGTTTTTCCTGACATCTTGCGCTACTTCGTACTGTCAGTGTAGGATCCCTCCAAAAGTACTACAGTATTCACTGACGAGCTGCGGCCCTCGGTGAACAATTGGTGAATAGTGCTGTTTTGGAGTCACCTCTGCCCACACTTTTAACCTTAACCTCTCAACAATGTTCAAGGCAAAATGTTATTTGTATAATAATATTATACAAATAACTATCATTTAATTATTATTATTATATTATTATTATATTATTATTATATTATTATATTATACATAACACGCCTTACGGTATTATGTTGGCAACAGAAATGACGATCAAGGTATTAACAATCAATACAGTCAACATGCATTTCCATTGCATGGTCCCTTTAAGAACCATTCTAGAAAGATTCATGGTGCTGCTTGGGACACACCACATAAGAATGCACGTAACTAGAAATATAAGTACAAGGAGTAATATGCGAAGATAGAGGGACGGTCTTAATTTCATAGCAACAGCATGATTGGAAGCATGGCTACAACACGTGCGGACGACTTCAGGGCTCCGTTTCATAAAACTTGTTATCAGTGACAACTGACTGCCACATTTCTGTGACAAATTTGCGCTCAGCCAATCAGATGCGAGTATTTCAGTAGCTTGTAACAACTACAACATCTTGTCACTGATAGCAAGTTGTATGAAACAGGGCCACGGACTGGATACTAGTCATCAATCAATACAATCCATGCACTTCATTTTTTTTCTCAGAACAGATTTTTTTTTTAACCGTCTGAATGCCACACTTAATCTCTTGTCCATATACCTATAGGTATGTGTATGGAATTGCACTGTAATTGACTCATTGGAACACAAGGGGCTAGATGGTGTGTGGGAGTTTGTGTGTGGGTAGGTGGTTAGGTGTCACCTGATATGATAGTCTTGAGGAAAAACGTCCTCTACGATTTCAACTTTTTTGAGAGCGAATCCCGCCTACGTTTATTATGTGCATTTAAACCATCTAAAGCTTTCCGAGATTTACTTGGAAAGCAACGTTTATGCAGTGTGCTGCTTCCCCATAAGCATCGCCCTTCACCACTCCCACATGTTCTATCAATGTGAAATCTCGGGAGTCTGCAAACGTCTGAAGGATTCAATTGCAATGGCGCGCCATTAGTGTTGGGCGGATTGCACGCCCGTGTCTCCACAGTCATTGAACATTTTGTGCCCAAAAAAAAAGAAAATGAAATCCCGTGAGAAATGCATGACCGCTCATCCTATACATTTTATACGATGTCACGCACATATACTATGACATTTTGCATTCCTAGTTCAAGTTGCAAAGCAGTACGATCAGCTACGAGGGAAATTTCTCTTCACTCCCATGTCTTTTTCACTCTGTCAGCATGCACTCCCAGTAAGTGATATATGCATATATACAATCAACACGTATGTAAATGAACTATTGCGGCAAGCAGGCTTAATAATCGCTACCGAAAAAAAAAAACAATCAAAGAGTTAGAAATGCAATGTTATCATACAGAACAAAATTGTTGGCGGTATAAAAGTTACTTATTTTGAAGGGATAATGATGTGATGAATAGCCCAAAGCCAAGCTATAGAGGTAAAAAATGACACATCTATCACCAACACGTTTTGTCTTTATTCTTCTATGGAATATATCATATATACAATACCAGTATACAACATGTATCTTTAAATCTCTTTATTTCCAATACAAAAGCAAAGTAAGCGCATTACTTCAGCACAAAGCATGTAAACACAGAACATATTATACACACCATACTAACAACCACTTTGGTGTTCTTAAATATAATGATGACATGCAGTTCTGCGCGAGGTGTATACTGCCACGCGACATACAGTACATGTACTGTGTGGAACACAATACTTTTTTCTACTTGAGACTTCTCTTGAACAAGGTAGGGTTATTAGATCAATCATGATCGCCGCTGTACACCAGCAAAAGGATCGAACGCATCGTGACAAATCGTCCATTAAGATATTTCTCTTTGTGGATGATACCATCATATCGAACGTATGATATGAATAATATATGATTGCTGAATAAAACTTCGTAGTAGAGAGGGAGAGAGTTTGTTGCTGGTGTATATAGTTGTTTACCCCAGCCCATATTTTTTGTCTTGTTTAATGAAAGCAGACACTTTAGCACATAGACTTTCATTATACAGTCGGATGATTTTAAATATCGTGAGCGTGCTACAAAGAGTGTGTGTGTGTGTGTGTGTGTGTGTTTCTTTCTTTCTTTCTTTCTTTTTCTGTCTGTTTCTTTGTGTGTCTGTACAATGTACGTGTGTTTCAGTTGTGCATGATATTCAAGAGATGTGCTGATTTCAAAACAATGCAAAGTTGGATTGTTGAAAGAATTCTGAGTTTAAAATATCATTATGATTTGAAATATTTTTGTATTTGTGTCGACGGCAAATTGAGAGGGGTTAAAAAGAAATGTTCTTCTTTTTTTCAGAGGCACGTGCTTTCCCATACCGGCTTCTTAATTATTCTTCATCGGCTTATTTCATCTTTCTAATTGCTTTTCAATTATAACAGCGAACCACGACAACCTGCACAGACCTAAATGCTGGAGACCGTTAGAAATTTTTGCTGTGAGCTGCAAATTATGAAAATTTCCAAGGAAATTACCCACCGCCTCAGGGGCGTGGTCAACGCCCTAGTGTATGCTGGCGGTGCGTATACACCCTGAAAAACACGCGGAAAGGCTCAATTACTTGCATCCCCAATATTAACCGCCGTGACGAAAGAAGGAGTTGAGACGAACAGCAGTAAATTGTGAGGGAAAATCAACTGCACACCAGTCATCTTCCTGGTCTCAGAATCAGACGCGAAAATCTTTGGACCAGACATTTATGAAATAGAAAGAGAGAGAGAGAGAGAGAGAGAGAGAGAGATAAGAGAGAGATAAATGAAGAGATGAAAGAAAGAGGAGGAGAGACAGGGTTGTAGAGAAAGAGAATGATATTGTAAGGCCATATACAGCGCTGTAACCCGGACCTGCATTGACCTGATCTGGAATTTGATATCATTCGTTACTGAAATATGGTGGTACGCCATTTTCAAGTAGTGATTTCTGAAGAAACAGAATTGTGAAAGTGACTGCACGCCAATTAAGAAAAAAAGAAGAGGGTCATTATTTCCGTGATATATTGACGCTATAATGTCATACAGTCCCACTTCTGAAAGAGGGAGCAGGGAGGTGACTGGCATGACACACTAACATGTTTGATATGATAACACACAAACACACACACAGACGCACAGGCATTCACACTTCTCTGTTAACATGATATGTTACCGCATCTTTTTCTTCACAGGTACAGTGTACCCCTTCAAGACGAACTCGGTTATATAATACCTATATTTCTGTATATACTTCACTGTTCCCAATTTCGATATAACGAAAGAAACCTACCGGTCCCAGGGACTTCGGTATAATGAGAGTTATCTGTACAAAGTATTAACCTCACATGAACTAAGAGCGAAGTCAGGTAGATAGCAAAGTTTGATGTGACGTTAAATAGAAGCACATTGGAAAACATAAGAGGGCTCTTCTTCAGGAGAAAACCAGAAGGGGTGATGATCGAAAGGTAAACATGAGAAAAACATTCTTATATTTGTATCGTTTGTAATCTGTTGTCCAGTTACATTCAAACTTACATAACAGAGAACCAATAATGTTGTCAATTCCATGACTTTAGAAAAAAAAATGTGGTAGTAGAAACACTCAAGGAATATTATACACAATATCAGACTTGAGTATACACTTATTTCTTACATGTGTGAACAGAAAATCAAAACGTATTTTTCTTTCAATTAAGGGGCTTGATATTCATTTTAACACTGTATTTGTCAATACATTATCGAATTGGCAGGCCTCTATAGTGGCCCATTTGTTGGGAATTCAAACGCTCAATATCTTTCGTCATTTCACATCGACACCATTTTTGTTGCTGCTGTTTATCCTATAAATTCGGTGTCATTTTTTGTTCTCTCCCTCTAATTTTCAAGAGGTTTTGACTAGACATTGCTAGATCCGCAAATGCTATCCAGGCAGTCGCTTGGTGGGCTTGATTACAGGTAGTAAGTCAAGGTTGAGAGTTTAAAGTGGTCACTTGGCTCGAAAAGTGAGGGTTTAGGAGTACGCTATAAAAAACAGTTGAGTTATGCTTATACGATTACCAATTGCTTACTGTCACGACATTGGTACGTTTATATCTTGATAATCTCGAAATGTTACTGCAACGACAAAGAGGACATTATTACCATATAACACATATTGGATGTATACTTTCAACGTTCAATCATTGTACATACTACCAAGGAACTATACTTCTGTTGCAAGTTTCGTTTAAAAGAACAAGTTCCTCATTGCACGGATAAATTCATATGTATATCATCATGTCAACAAAATCTATATAATTATATGAAATCTTTACAACTGATTTACAGCTACTAGACGAGCCCAAGAGATAATCACTTCTTTTTCGGACTGTGTTGTGCTCTTTCGTTTCGTTAGGTTTTCATTCATACTAATCGTATAGCGAATATTAACTATCTACACTAGATTAAGAAGTGTTACAAAATATCAAACAAATAATAACAATAGTAACAATACTTCTTTAAGAGTGCACAATCTTGTTGCAGCTTTTAAATATCCTAGAGAGAAACAGATATAAATAAACATTACAGAAATAATAATGATAATAATAATAATAACGAGATATGAAACTCGTCACGCTGACGAGTTAGGTGATACGCTTGGGGTCATCAGGTGTCGGTCATCTGTGATCGACAAAGAAAAGAATGTGATATAGGCACCTTGAAGTTATATTGAGCGTGCATGCAAAACCGTTTCTCTAACCACTCGGCCACGGGACATCCCCGGAAATGGTAAGGCAAAAAAGAAATGTATAGATATGACAGGGAGAAAAAGTCAATGCCCACTCAACAATCGTGGCCGCGTGAACATGTATTGCATTGCTAGACGGAAATGAGGCCTTGTAACGACTGATGTCGCTATGCCATTTCTGGCAACTTGGGAAAAATACGCGCCGTAGACATAAAGCCTATAATCGGCTGGTTTTGATACCTTGTCTTTAATCACAATTTTCAGTGTGATGACGTCATCAAAGTACAAAACAATGACATGGTCTTGAAAGACATTTTTTCAAAGTACAACACCTCAGTCGTCGTCATTACATACTATGATCGGTTTGACAAAGTCAGCCTGCAAAGTTTTGCAGCAGTCGAAGCAATGTGGTCTCCAACACAAAAAAGAGGGATATGGTGTGTGTCTGTGTGTCTGTGTGTGTGTATAGGTGCGTTTATATACGAACGTGATTTCTACATGGACGAATATGTAATACAAAATTGAAGAAAAAAAGTAAAATAGCTAAGTATTTTGTTTCGTGATCTTGCGGGGTTCGAACCCGCAACCTCACGTCTCTGAGACGTCGCCTTTAACCGCTCGGCCATACGTCTCGGCGAGAAAATATGAGGAACGTAAACTTATGTATGTGAAAGCTGAATCGGGAATCGTTTTGTCCACATTCCATTCTCATTTTCAGTTTTAAACTGCAAAATTGTCAACCTGATGATGAGATTTCAAAAAATAAAATGCATGATTACTGCAGCTTATTGTCTCAGCTACAACATACTAAAGTTTCAGAGGAAATGAAGCAAAATCAGCTGAGATAAAGGTGCTTAAACGTTGTCAAGTCAATGCATGGTTTTAAAAAAGATCCCCTCCCATAGACATAACACGTAAACTTGTCCGATTTTGCGTCTTTACCTTTAATCACAATTTAAAGTATGATGACGTCATTAAATTTCAAAACCATGACATGGACCTGAAAGGCAAATGTTCAAAGTACAACATATCTGAATTTGGGATAATATTGAGCTTAAACAACAGAGATACGAGCAAATGAATGTCAGAAACAGTACCTCAAAAAAATTAATTCCACTTTTTTGATTTCAGATGATGATATGATGACGTCATAATGTAATTATGGAAATATTAATACTTGAAACGTTATTTCCAATTCATATGTTTTTGTAATATGCAATAAAAACATAGGGTAACCAGACGTTTTAAAGAGCTATGGCGAAATAAACAAAGACATGTTTTTCGCTATATTTGCACAAAGACGCGCACACGAAATTTCAACTTTGACGCCAACGCATTCCTTTGTTATAGGTCAAAATTGATCGGAAATCAATGGATATTGTTACTTAATGTATCAGGAATCCAAATCTGTCAAAAAATGTGCATTTTCAGTTTGCTTACGCGCACTACGCGCGAAAATGTGCGGACGGACGCGAACGCGCGAAACGCTTAAAATTGTCTGAAACTTCGAGATTTCCCATTGGTAAGTTGTTTTGAGCCTTTTAAAAGTTTGACGCGCGCGTACGCGCGCGTAATAATGTCTTAGGTAATTAGCATTAAAATGTATGATAGAGCGTGACCTGAACTTAATGTCCGCCGAAAATGATACAGACATGACCTTTAGATATGAAGTTATGATCGATCATGTAACATGGTCCGAAAATCACAAAATGGCGCCTAGATGACGTCATAGATATGTTACTGTCATGAAAACCTTATTGTGGCTAGATTTTGTCATGAGACATGTTCCCTGAAAATGTCATGTTATTCCGTAATGTCATTCTTGAGATATTGATGACACAAAATTGTCCAGAAAGAAAGAAGAATAACGAGATATGAAACTCGTCACGCTGACGAGTTAGGTGATACGCTTGGGGTCATCAGGTGTCGGTCATCTGTGATCGACAAAGAAAAGAATGTGATATAGGCACCTTGAAGTTATATTGAGCGTGCATGCAAAACCGTTTCTCTAACCAATCGGCCACGGGACATCCCCGGAAATGGTAAGGCAAAAAAGAAATGTATGGATATTACAGGGGGAAAAAGTCAATGCCCACTCAACAATCGTGGCCGCGTGAACATGTATTGCATTGCTAGACGGAAATGCGGCCTTGTAACGACTGATGTCGCTATGCAATTTCTGGCAACTTGGGAAAAATACGCGCCGTAGACATAAAGCCTATAATCGGCTGGTTTTGATACCTTGCCTTTAATCACAATTTTCAATGTGATGACGTCATCAAAGTACAAAACAATGACATGGTCTTGAAAGACAAATGTTCAAAGTACAACACCTCAGTCGTCGTCATTACATACTATGATCGGTTTGACAAAGTCAACCTGCAAAATGTTGCTGCAGTCGAAGCAATGTGGTCTCCAACACACAAAAAAGAGGGATATGGCGTGTGTCTGTGTGTCTGTGTGTGTGTATAGGTGCGTTTATATACGAACGTGATTTCTACATGGACGAATATGTAATACAAAATTGAAGAAAAAAAGTAAAATAGCTAAGTATTTTGTTTCGTGATCTTGTGGGGTTCGAACCCGCAACCTCACGTCTCTGAGACGTCGCCTTTAACCACTCGGCCATACGTCTCGGCGAGAAAATATGACGAACGTAAACTTATGTATGTGAAAGCTGAATCGGGAATCGTTTTGTCCACATTCCATTCTCATTTTCAGTTTTAAACTGCAAAATTGTCAACCTGATGATGAGATTTCAAAAAATAAAATGCATGATTACTGAAGCTTATTGTCTCAGCTACAACATACTTAAGTTTCAGAGGAAATGAAGCAAAATCAGCTGAGATAAAGGTGCTTAAACGTTGTCAAGTCAATGCATGGTTTTTAAAAAAATCACCTCCCATAGACATAACACGTAAACTTGTCCGATTTTGCATCTTTACCTTTAATCACAATTTAAGGTATGATGGCGTCATCAAATTTCAAAACCATGACTTGAACTTAAAAGGCAAATGTTCAAAGTACAACATATCTGAATTTGGGATAATATTGAGCTTAAACAACAGAGATACGAGCAAATGAATGTCAGAAACAGTACCTCAAAAAAATTAATTCCACTTTTTTGATTTCAGATGATGATATGATGACGTCATAATGTATTTAGGGAAATATTGATACTTGAAACGTTATTTTCAATTCATATGCTTTTGTAATATGCAATAAAAACATAGGGTCACCTGACGTTTTAAAGAGCTATGGCGAAATAAACAAAGACATGTTTTTCGCTATATTTCCACATAGACGCGAACACGAAATTTCAACTTTGACGCCAGCGCATTCCTTTGTTATAGGTCGAAATTGATCGGAAATCAATGGATATTGTTACTTAATGTATCAGGAATCCAAATCTGTCAAAAAATGTGCATTTTCATGTTGCTTAC
Source organism: Diadema antillarum (assembly GCF_040938485.1). Lineage (NCBI taxonomy): Eukaryota > Metazoa > Echinodermata > Echinoidea > Diadematoida > Diadematidae > Diadema > Diadema antillarum. The sequence goes on along the minus strand of NW_027271243.1, from coordinate 85,984 downwards.
GCGCACTACGCGCGAAAATGTGCGGACGGACGCGAACGCGCGAAACGCTTAAAATTGTCTGAAACTTCGAGATTTCCCATTGGTAAGTTGTTTTGAGCCTTTTAAAAGTTTGACGCGCGCGTACGCGCGCGTAATAATGTCTTAGGTAATTAGCATTAAAATGTATGATAGAGCGTGACCTGAACTTAATGTCCGCCGAAAATGATACAGACATGACCTTTAGATATGAAGTTATGATCGATCATGTAACATGGTCCGAAAATCACAAAATGGCGCCTAGATGACGTCATAGATATGTTACTGTCATGAAAACCTTATTGTGGCTAGATTTTGTCATGAGACATGTTCCCTGAAAATGTCATGTTATTCCGTAATGTCATTCTTGAGATATTGATGACACAAAATTGTCCAGAAAGAAAGAAGAATAAAAAGAAATAAAGAGAGATTTTGACAATCACAATAGGTGATACGCTGATAGCGTATCACCTAATAAAGAGAGATTTTGACAATCACAATAGGTGATACGCTGATAGCGTATCACCTAACGAGATATGAAACTCGTCACGCTGACGAGTTAGGTGATACGCTTGGGGTCATCAGGTGTCGGTCATCTGTGATCGACAAAGAAAAGAATGTGATATAGGCACCTTGAAGTTATATTGAGCGTGCATGCAAAACCGTTTCTCTAACCACTCGGCCACGGGACATCCCCGGAAATGGTAAGGGAAAAAAGAAATGTATAGATATTACAGGGGGAAAAGTCAATGCCCACTCAACAATCGTGGCCGCGTGAACATGTATAGCATTGCTAGACGGAAATGCGGCCTTGTAACGACTGATGTCGCTATGCCATTTCTGGCAACTTGGGAAAAATACGCGCCGTAGACATAAAGCCTATAATCGGCTGGTTTTGATACCTTGCCTTTAATCACAATTTTCAATGTGATGACGTCATCAAAGTACAAAACAATGACATGGTCTTGAAAGACAATTGTTCAAAGTACAACACCTCAGTCGTCGTCATTACATACTATGATCGGTTTGACAAAGTCAGCCTGCAAAATTTTGCAGCAGTCGAAGCAATGTGGTCTCCAACACAAAAAAGAGGGATATGGTGTGTGTCTGTGTGTCTGTGTGTGTGTATAGGTGCGTTTATATACGAACGTGATTTCTACATGGACGAATATGTAATACAAAATTGAAAAAAAAAGTAAAATAGCTAAGTATTTTGTTTCGTGATCTTGTGGGGTTCGAACCCGCAACTTCACGTCTCTGAGACGTCGCCTTTAACCACTCGGCCATACGTCTCGGCGAGAAAATATGAGGAACGTAAACTTATGTATGTGAAAGCTGAATCGGGAATCGTTTTGTCCACATTCCATTCTCATTTTCAGTTTTAAACTGCAAAATTGTCAACCTGATGATGAGATTTCAAAAAATAAAATGCATGATTACTGAAGCTTATTGTCTCAGCTACAACATACTTAAGTTTCAGAGGAAATGAAGCAAAATCAGCTGAGATAAAGGTGCTTAAACGTTGTCAAGTCAATGCATGGTTTAAAAAAAATCACCTCCCATAGATATTACACGTAAACTTGTCCGATTTTGCATCTTTACCTTTAATCACAATTTAAAGTATGATGACGTCATCAAATTTCAAAACCATGACTTGGACTTGAAAGGCAATTGTTCAAAGTACAACATATCTGAATTTGGGATAATATTGAGCTTAAACAACAGAGATACGAGCAAATGAATGTCAGAAACAGTACCTCAAAAAAATTAATTCCACTTTTTTGATTTCAGATGATGATATGATGACGTCATAATGTAATTATGGAAATATTAATACTTGAAACGTTATTTCCAATTCATATGTTTTTGTAATATGCAATAAAAACATAGGGTAACCAGACGTTTTAAAGAGCTATGGCGAAATAAACAAAGACATGTTTTTCGCTATATTTGCACAAAGACGCGCACACGAAATTTCAACTTTGACGCCAACGCATTCCTTTGTTATAGGTCAAAATTGATCGGAAATCAATGGATATTGTTACTTAATGTATCAGGAATCCAAATCTGTCAAAAAATGTGCATTTTCAGTTTGCTTACGCGCACTACGCGCGAAAATGTGCGGACGGACGCGAACGCGCGAAACGCTTAAAATTGTCTGAAACTTCGAGATTTCCCATTGGTAAGTTGTTTTGAGCCTTTTAAAAGTTTGACGCGCGCGTACGCGCGCGTAATAATGTCTTAGGTAATTAGCATTAAAATGTATGATAGAGCGTGACCTGAACTTAATGTCCGCCGAAAATGATACAGACATGACCTTTAGATATGAAGTTATGATCGATCATGTAACATGGTCCGAAAATCACAAAATGGCGCCTAGATGACGTCATAGATATGTTACTGTCATGAAAACCTTATTGTGGCTAGATTTTGTCATGAGACATGTTCCCTGAAAATGTCATGTTATTCCGTAATGTCATTCTTGAGATATTGATGACACAAAATTGTCCAGAAAGAAAGAAGAATAAAAAGAAATAAAGAGAGATTTTGACAATCACAATAGGTGATACGCTGATAGCGTATCACCTAATAAAAAGAAACGAGATATGAAACTCGTCACGCTGACGAGTTAGGTGATACGCTTGGGGTGATCAGGTGTCGGTCATCTGTGATCGACAAAGAAAAGAATGTGATATAGGCACCTTGATGTTATATTGAGCGTACATGCAAAACCGTTTCTCTAACCACTCGGCCACGGGACATCCCCGGAAATCGTAAGGCAAAAAAGAAATGTATGGATATTACAGGGGGAAAAAGTCAATGCCCACTCAACAATCGTGGCCGCGTGAACATGTATTGCATTGCTAGACGGAAATGCGGCCTTGTAACGACTGATGTCGCTATGCCATTTCTGGCAACTTGGGAAAAATACGCGCCGTAGACATAAAGCCTATAATCGGCTGGTTTTGATACCTTGCCTTTAATCACAATTTCCAGTGTGATGACGTCATCAAAGTACAAAACAATGACATGGTCTTGAAAGACAAATGTTCAAAGTACAACACCTCCGTCGTCGTCATTACATACTACGATCGGTTAGACAAAGTGAGCCTGCAAAATTTTGCAGCAGTCGAAGCAATGTGGTCTCCAACACAAAAAAGAGGGATATGGTGTGTGTCTGTGTGTCTGTGTGTCTGTGTGTGTGTATAGGTGCGTTTATATACGAACGTGATTTCTAAATGGACGAATATGTAATACAAAATTGAAGAAAAAAAGTAAAATAGCTAAGTATTTTGTTTCGTGATCTTGTGGGGTTCGAACCCGCAACCTCACGTCTCTGAGACGTCGCCTTTAACCACTCGGCCATACGTCTCGGCGAGAAAATATGAGGAACGTAAACTTATGTATGTGAAAGCTGAATCGGAAATCGTTTTGTCCACATTCCATTCTCATTTTCAGTTTTAAACTGCAAAATTGTCAACCTGATGAGGAGATTTCAAAAAATAAAATGCATGATTATTGCAGCTTATTGTCTCAGCTACAACATACTTAAGTTTCAGAGGAAATGAAGCAGAATCAGCTGAGATAAAGGTGCTTAAACGTTGTCAAGTCAATGCATGGTTTTAAAAAAGATCCCCTCCCATAGACATAACACGTAAACTTGTCCGATTTTGCGTCTTTACCTTTAATCACAATTTAAAGTATGATGACGTCATTAAATTTCAAAACCATGACATGGACTTAAAAGGCAAATGTTCAAAGTACAACATATCTGAATTTGGGATAATATTGAGCTTAAACAACAGAGATACGAGCAAATGAATGTCAGAAACAGTACCTCAAAAAAATTAATTCCACTTTTTTGATTTCAGATGATGATATGATGACGTCATAATGTAATTATGGAAATATTAATACTTGAAACGTTATTTCCAATTCATATGTTTTTGTAATATGCAATAAAAACATAGGGTAACCAGACGTTTTAAAGAGCTATGGCGAAATAAACAAAGACATGTTTTTCGCTATATTTGCACAAAGACGCGCACACGAAATTTCAACTTTGACGCCAACGCATTCCTTTGTTATAGGTCAAAATTGATCGGAAATCAATGGATATTGTTACTTAATGTATCAGGAATCCAAATCTGTCAAAAAATGTGCATTTTCAGTTTGCTTACGCGCACTACGCGCGAAAATGTGCGGACGGACGCGAACGCGCGAAACGCTTAAAATTGTCTGAAACTTCGAGATTTCCCATTGGTAAGTTGTTTTGAGCCTTTTAAAAGTTTGACGCGCGCGTACGCGCGCGTAATAATGTCTTAGGTAATTAGCATTAAAATGTATGATAGAGCGTGACCTGAACTTAATGTCCGCCGAAAATGATACAGACATGACCTTTAGATATGAAGTTATGATCGATCATGTAACATGGTCCGAAAATCACAAAATGGCGCCTAGATGACGTCATAGATATGTTACTGTCATGAAAACCTTATTGTGGCTAGATTTTGTCATGAGACATGTTCCCTGAAAATGTCATGTTATTCCGTAATGTCATTCTTGAGATATTGATGACACAAAATTGTCCAGAAAGAAAGAAGAATAACGAGATATGAAACTCGTCACGCTGACGAGTTAGGTGATACGCTTGGGGTCATCAGGTGTCGGTCATCTGTGATCGACAAAGAAAAGAATGTGATATAGGCACCTTGAAGTTATATTGAGCGTGCATGCAAAACCGTTTCTCTAACCACTCGGCCACGGGACATCCCCGGAAATGGTAAGGGAAAAAAGAAATGTATAGATATTACAGGGGGAAAAGTCAATGCCCACTCAACAATCGTGGCTGCGTGAACATGTATTGCATTGCTAGACAGAAATGCGGCCTTGTAACGACTGATGTCGCTATGCCATTTCTGGCAACTTGGGAAAAATACGCGCCGTAGACATAAAGCCTATAATCGGCTGGTTTTGATACCTTGCCTTTAATCACAATTTTCAATGTGATGACGTCATCAAAGTACAAAACAATGACATGGTCTTGAAAGACAATTGTTCAAAGTACAACACCTCCGTCGTCGTCATTACATACTATGATCGGTTTGACAAAGTCAGCCTGCAAAATTTTGCAGCAGTCGAAGCAATGTGGTCTCCAACACAAAAAAGAGGGATATGGTGTGTGTCTGTGTGTCTGTGTGTGTGTATAGGTGCGTTTATATACGAACGTGATTTCTACATGGACGAATATGTGATACAAAATTGAAAAAAAAAGTAAAATAGCTAAGTATTTTGTTTCGTGATCTTGTGGGGTTCGAACCCGCAACTTCACGTCTCTGAGACGTCGCCTTTAACCACTCGGCCATACGTCTCGGCGAGAAAATATGAGGAACGTAAACTTATGTATGTGAAAGCTGAATCGGGAATCGTTTTGTCCACATTCCATTCTCATTTTCAGTTTTAAACTGCAAAATTGTCAACCTGATGAGATTTCGAAGAAGAAAATGCATGATTATTGCAGCTTATTGTCTCAGCTACAACATACTTAAGTTTCAGAGGAAATGAAGCAGAATCAGCTGAGATAAAGGTGCTTAAACGTTGTCAAGTCAATGCATGGTTTTAAAAAAGATCCCCTCCCATAGACATTACACGTAAACTTGTCCGATTTTGCATCTTTACCTTTAATCACAATTTAAGGTATGATGACGTCATTAAATTTCAAAACCATGACATGGACCTGAAAGGCAAATGTTCAAAGTACAACATATCTGAATTTGGGATAATATTGAGCTTAAACAACAGAGATACGAGCAAATGAATGTCAGAAACAGTACCTCAAAAAAATTAATTCCACTTTTTTGATTTCAGATGATGATATGATGACGTCATAATGTAATTATGGAAATATTAATACTTGAAACGTTATTTCCAATTCATATGTTTTTGTAATATGCAATAAAAACATAGGGTTACCAGACGTTTTAAAGAGCTATGGCGAAATAAACAAAGACATGTTTTTCGCTATATTTGCACAAAGACGCGCACACGAAATTTCAACTTTGACGCCAACGCATTCCTTTGTTATAGGTCAAAATTGATCGGAAATCAATGGATATTGTTACTTAATGTATCAGGAATCCAAATCTGTCAAAAAATGTGCATTTTCAGTTTGCTTACGCGCACTACGCGCGAAAATGTGCGGACGGACGCGAACGCGCGAAACGCTTAAAATTGTCTGAAACTTCGAGATTTCCCATTGGTAAGTTGTTTTGAGCCTTTTAAAAGTTTGACGCGCGCGTACGCGCGCGTAATAATGTCTTAGGTAATTAGCATTAAAATGTATGATAGAGCGTGACCTGAACTTAATGTCCGCCGAAAATGATACAGACATGACCTTTAGATATGAAGTTATGATCGATCATGTAACATGGTCCGAAAATCACAAAATGGCGCCTAGATGACGTCATAGATATGTTACTGTCATGAAAACCTTATTGTGGCTAGATTTTGTCATGAGACATGTTCCCTGAAAATGTCATGTTATTCCGTAATGTCATTCTTGAGATATTGATGACACAAAATTGTCCAGAAAGAAAGAAGAATAACGAGATATGAAACTCGTCACACTGAAGACGAGTTAGGTGATACGCTTGGGGTCATCAGATGTCGGTCATCCGTGATCGACAAAGAAAAGAATGTAATACAGAACCTTGAAGTTCTAATGAGATACTTAGTTGAACTTTTTTGGGCCTACATTATTCAGATCACATTTGTTTTTCTGTCACACAAACTAAGTGGAAATTCTGTGCGTGTGCGACTAAGTCGATTTACGGACTTTTTGAGTACTTACAGTGCATAAACTTAGACCCCGTTTACGGTGCGGGGCTGGGCCGAGCCGCGGCCGAGCTGCAATCAAGGACAACCTCAATTGCGAGGCCGAGCCCCGCAATTTAGTCCGTTTACACTGCCGGGCTCGGCCGCGCTTTTGATTCGAACCTTTCAATATTTTGTCGTAGTGGCGCTCTACCCTTTTAAACAAACGCAATTTGGTATTGTCTGGTTTTCAGATCCTTTGCCAACTGAATTCCGTGGCGACGAAGTCGCCGTTCGGGCAAAGGCCTTTGTCGAAGGAGAAAATCCTTTGCAGGACAAAACCACCTTAAACTATACTAGTTTTCGACGTTGAAGTAGTTAATATCCTGAATAGCGAAATAGTACAGGCGAGGGTTTGGAAGCCAGACTAAAATTGGCCGCGCATTTAGCCCAGTTTGCGCTTACACTGAGAAAAAGGCCGGGCGCGACCGCGGCTCGGCCGCGGCCGAGACCACCTCCAGAGCGTGGCCTAATGCGAGGCCAATTTTGGCCCCGCATTTGGCCTTTTGCGCGTTTACACCGAACGCGGCCGAGCCTCGCACTGTAAACGGGGTCCAAGTGATCCTCGGCACGTACAAATAAAACATGACAATTAAGTGTTTATAACCATCCTGGCTTTAACAGTGGCCTTTTAAAACATGACCTTTGACCATTATTTACATAACCAATATGACTCCCTCTAATCTTGCTATCACAATGATCAGTTCAGAGAGCTCTTACAACTATATACAAGCCTGTGAGATTTACCAGCAGTAAAACCAATGAAGCCTCCGATACAAAACAGGGGATATAGAGCAAGTGAGTCTGTTTACATGAGAATGTGATTTATCCTGGACGAAAGTGATACCTCAATTAAAGAGAAAAGGGCAAAACATCACCTTTAACCATGTAACTATAGGTCTCCTCCAACTAAGAGTACACTTTGAACGTAAGCTTATACGTGAATGATAATTTATGACGATCTCACGTGATCGACACACATTCAAAGGGGACAGTTAGAAGTGGAAGGAGTGCTTAATCGTGTCATTAATTCCTAATCAATGACACCACTACTTTAGGCATATCATAATTTCTCATCTAAAATCAATGGCCTATAGGACTCATGCACCATTACTTGTATCGTGCATAAACTTTGTTTTTTAAGCTTTGAGTGAAACGTGTCATAACATAATTCTGTAATTCCATCAGCAGTGATCGATATAATAAAGAAGAAAGATATATCACCGTATTGAACGCTTAGAACCTAACGGGGGGGGGGGGGGTATTATAGCATGATACTCGGTTCTTTACTGCCCAGATGCCAACAACACCCATCACCCACGGCTACGCATAGAGAAACAGCCATGGCGAAAATAAAACTTTGCTTTCTCGTAGGCAGAATGACACAGAACCCCGTCAAACACACTTTTATTGGCAGGGATGGGCATGAAAAAGTGTATTACTAATACTAAACAGCGTATGCATTCCATTCATGTGGCGCGAGATACCTCTATAGCAACATAAAGCCTGTCTTCAACTCCGTTGGTCGAACAATGGCAACCTGAAATTTCAAAGAGATGAGCGAGACGCTATATACACCTGGCCCAGAGTTAATTTATTCAGTTCTCATTCCTACTTTAAGTTGGGTTATGCTATTGTAATCATTCCCATCTGCAGTATAACAAAACCAAAGTGAGGGAAAAGGGGAGAGAAAAACGAGAGGTGGCAAAAGGAAAACTGCATGCACAACTGCAATCCATGTCATTGCGTGTGACAGGTGAAGCAAATGTATTAGTTGTTATAGCAGTGGTTTATGAGCATAAACTGGCAAATAGACAGACAATGTCAAATATAAAAACCATCAATTTAATGTCAGAGAAGATGGTAAACAAGATGCATTGAAACTGTAACTAAATCGCTGCTCTTCTACTCGATCACGGAACGTCTAACTCTATATTCAACAAAAAACAAATGTTAGGGGAAAGAAACAAATTTAGATATAACATTCTTAAATTAAAAACAAGAAAAAAAAATGTCCACGTCAGGATTAAAAAAAAAAACGCCGCACGAACATGCATTATATTCTAGATGGGAATACGGTCTTGATGCAAAGGTCCAATGATTGTCTCATTACTTTAAAAGCAATCTATGGTTCCCTTACCATCACCAGTACCACACCACAATGACGTCTCTAAAATCAATGGTAGCACATTTATCATTGCATCATGCATTAACTCCCTTTGCCTAAACTACCAGTGGAACGTGTCATATTATATTGCGTATTTCGATCAGTAGTGATTGACTTTAAAGAAGAAAGATGATGCAAAAAATTGAACGCTTACCACATTGCTTATAGGGCTATTCCAGTTTGGTACTGATCTGTTCTATTCTCCCAGATGCCAGCAACATAATATCACCTATGGCTAACTAGTGAAACAGCCATGACGAAAATAAACGACAGAGAACCCCGTCATAATCACTACACTTGGAAAGGTGTTGCCCGAAATTCCTCATTATGAAGCAATATCAAGTCACTTCCTTCCCTGCCTGTCTTTAACTCCGTTATTTGGTCAAACAATAACCTGGAATTCCAAAGAGATAAGCGAGACGCCATGCACCTGGACTAGAGTTAATTAATTCAGTTCCCATTCATGTTAGTTATGTAAACGAACACGTTCCTAAATATCCTGCTACAGTATAACAAGAACAAATGAAGAGAAAAGGAAAGAGAAAACGAATCGTGGCAAGCGGGACACTGTAACAAGGGGAAATTTACAACATTAAGTGTGACAAAATTATTGAAGCAAACCCAATCTCCAAACTCCAATACAAAGCAAGGGAAATAGAGCAGCCGTGTTCACGGGTTACGTACACTTGATAAAATAATACGATAAATGACATCGGAGTAAAGCTGAACTGCCGAAAAAAAAAGAGAGAAAAAAAAAGAAGAAAGAACGGATAAAAGTCCTGCGGGGGTCGAACCTCTCGCCTTCCGGTATGGCGTTATGAAGAACCAGCGCGCTAACAGATTATGCCACATTGCTGTCCTGAAGATCGAGTGCAAAACTTAAATGTAAATACTATTGTGACAGTGTCGACTTGTGATGGCGCTATTCAATTTCTCACAAGTGGCAGCGTGGATTCGATCAATATACAGTTGCAAAGAAAAATTGGGAATCGTTCCGTACAGATTGCATTCTCATTTTCAGTTTTAAATTGCAAAATTGTCAACCTGATGAGGAGATTTGAAAACATAAAATGCATGATTACTAAAGCTTATTGTCTAAACTACAACATATTTATGTTTCAGAGGAAATGGAGCAAAATCAGATGAGGTAAAGGTGCTTAAACGTTGTCAAGTCAATGCATGGTTTAAAAAAAAAAATCACCTCCCATAGACATAACACGTAAACTTGTCTGATTTTGAGTCTTTACCTTTAATCACAATTTCTAGTGTGATGACGTCATCATATTTCAAAACCATCACATGGACTTGAAAGGCAAATGTTCAAACTGCAACATATCTGAATTTGGGATAATATTGAGCTTAAACAACAGAGATACGAGCAAATGAATGTCAGAAACAGTACCTCAAAAAAATCAATTCCACTTTTTTCATCTAAAATGACGATATGATGACGTCATCGCGTTTTCCTGGCAATATTGATACCAGGAATGTTATTTACAATTCATATACTTTTGTAATATGCAATAGAAATATAGGGTCAACGGACGATTTAAAGAGCCATGGCGAAATAAACAAAGACATGTTTTTTCACTATATTTGCAGAAAGACGCGCACGTGGAATTTCAACTTTGACGCCAGTGCATTCCTTTGTTATAGGTCGAAATCGATCGGAAATCAATGGATATTGTTACTCAAAGTATCAGGAATCCAAATCAGTCAAAAAAATTGCATTTTCATGTTGCTTACGGGCTCTGCGCGCGGAATTGCGCGGACGGACGCGCACGCGAGAAAATGTTTGAAACGCTTAAAATTGTCTGAAACTTCGAGATTTCCCATTGGGAAGTCGTTTTGAGCCTTTTAAAATTTTGACGCGCGCTTACGCGCGCGTAATGATGACCTGTGTAACTAGCGTTAAAAAGTAAGATAGAGCGTGACCTGAACTTCATGTCCACCGAAAATGATACAGAAATGACATCTAGTTATGAAGTTATGATCGATCATGTGACAAGGTCCGAAAATCACAAAATGGCGCCTAGATGACGTCATAGATATGTTACTGTCATGAAAACCTTATTGTGGCTAGATTTTGTCATGAGACATGTTGACTGAAAATGTCATGTTATTTCGTTATGTCATTCTTGAGATATTGACGACACAAAATTGTCCAGAAAGAAAGAAGAATAAAAAAAAATAAAGAGAGATTTTGACAATCACAATAGGTGATACGCTGACAGCGTATCACCTAAAAAGAAACGAGACATGAAAACTCGTCACATTGAGGACGAGTTAGGTGATACGCTTGTGGTCATCAGATGACGGTCATCTGTGATCGACAAAGAAAAGAATGTGATATAGGCACCTTGAAGTTATATTGAGCGTGCATGCGAAACCGTTTCTGTAACCACTCGGCCACGGGTCATCCACGGAAATGGTAAGACAGAAAAACAACAACAATGTATAGATATAACGGGGGGAAAGTCAATGCCCACTCAACTAACGCGGCCGTGTGAACATCTATTGCATTGCTAGACGGAAAAGCGGCCTTGTAACGACTGAGGTCGCTATACCATTTCTGGCAACTTGGGAAAAATACGTCCCGCAGACATAAAACCTATAATCGGCTGGTTTTGATACCTTGCCTTTAATCACAATTTTCAGTGTAATGACGTCATCAAATTACAAAACAATGACATGGTCTTGAAAGAAAATTGTTCAAAGTACAACACCTCAGTCGTCGTCATTACATACTATGATCGGTTTGACAAAGTCAACCTGCAAAATTTTGCTGCAGTCGAAGCAATGTGGTCTCCAACACACAAAAAAGAGGGATATGGCGTGTGTGTGTGTCTGTGTGTGTGTATAGGTGCGTTTATATACGAACGTGATTTCTACATGGACGAATATGTAATACAAAATTGAAGAAAAAAAAACAGTAAAGTAGCTAAGTATTTTGTTTCGTGATCTTGTGAGGTTCGAACCCGCAACCTCACGTCTCTGAGACGTCGCCTTTAACCACTCGGCGACACGTCTCGACGGGAAAATATGGGGAACGTTATGGACTTGAAAGACAGTTGTTCAATATATAACACATTCATCATACGTTGTCAGTTTGCTATTGACATGACGATCTATCACATGAATATGAGGGAGGCATTAGTACCTGTATGAAATTATTATAGGCATGGTTATCAAATTGCCCTAAAATATCCTTATAATTGCCTTATTTTTACACACAGTTACGCTATCCCTTTAAACTCGTCACAGTTTAATTAGAATCATTAACATCATACATTAGTACCATATTCAGTTCCATAGCTGATCACGTTTGCTAATCAATTAAGAGTAATTGTCTAGAATGTGTCATATGGCCAACCTGTATACACACGTATATACACACACACAATGCTAAATGTATGTATCAAACATCTGTAACACAGCTTTGAACTAACTATAGGAATTATCGCTGCACTTATCATCCATACTTTTTATCACTATCTGAAACTCCACAAAAACCACTAATTGACAAATAATCATCAATACAGAAGACTGAATACCTTTTTTACAATGTATAGCTTGTTACATGTATAAATCAGCACAAAGTAACCACGACTACATTGTGTTACTGAATTGATATGAACAAATTTCATTTTGTTACAGTATACTGTATCAGTTTGAAAAGCCCAACCTGCAAAACTATAATTTTGCAGCAGACGAAGTAATGCAGTCTCCAACGCAAAACAAAGGTATACTGTGTGAGTGTGTGCGTATAGGTGTGTTTACATGCAAACGTGATTTCTACATGGACGAAGGTGTAGTACTCCATTGAAGAAAAAAAGTAAAAAAAAAAAATATTATTTTCTTTCGTGCTCTTGTGAGGATCGAACCCGTACGTGTGCAACCTCACGTTTCTAAGACGACGCCTCTAACCACTCGGCCATACGTCTCGACGAGAAAATTAGAGGAACGTAAGCTTATGTACGTGAAAGATGAATCAGGAATCGTTTGGTCCGCATTCCATTCTCATTTTCAGTTTTAAATTGCAAAATTGTCAACCTCATGAGGAGATTTCAAAGAATAAAATGCATGATTACTGCAGCTTATTGTCACATCTACAACATAAATAAGTTTCAGAGGAAATGAAGCAAAATCAGCTGAGATAAAGGTGCTTAAACGTTGTCAAGTCAATGCATGGTTTCTAAAAAAATCACCTCCCATAGACATAACACGTAAACTTGTCCGATTTTGCGTCTTTACCTTTAAACACAATTTAAAGCATGATGACGTCATCAAATTTCAAAACCATGACATGGACTTGAAAGGCAAATGTTCAAAGTACAACATATCTGAATTTGGGATAATATTGAGCTTAAACAACAGAGATACGAGCAAATGAATGTCAGAAACAGTACCTCAAAAAAATTAATTCCACTTTTTTGATTTCAGATGACGATATGATGACGTCATAATGTAATTATGGAAATAATGATACTTGAAACGTCAAGTCCAATTTATATGCTTTTGTAATATGCAATAAAAACATAGGGTCACCTGACGTTTTAAAGAGCTATGGCGAAATAAACAAAGACATGTTTTTTCACTATATTTGCACATAGACGCGCAGGCGAAATTTGAACTTTGACGCAAGTGCATTGCTTTGTTATTTGTAGGAATCGATTAGAAATCAATGGATATTGTTGCTCAAAGTATCAGGAATCCAAATCTGTCAAAAAAAGTGTATTTTCATGTTGCTGACGCGCTGTGCGCGCGAAAATGCGCGGACGGACGCGCACGCGCAAAATTGTTTGAAACGCATAAAATTGTCTGAAACTTCGAGATTTCCCATTGGAAAGTTGTTTTGAGCCTTTTAAAATTTTGACGCGCGCTTACGCGCACTTAATGATGTCCTAGGTAATTAGCATCAAAAGAAGTAAGATAGAACGTGACCTGAACTTTATGTCCACAAAAAATGATACAGAAATGACCTTTAGTTATGAAGTTATGATCGATCATGTAACATGGTCCAAAAATCACAAAATGGCGCCTAGACGACGTCATAGATATGTTACTGTCATGAAAACCTTATTGTGGCTAGATATTGTCATGAGACATGTTCCCTGAAAATGTCATGTTATTCCGTAATGTCATTCTTGAGATATTGATGACACAAAATTGTCCAGAAAGAAAGAAGAACGAGATATGAAACTCGTCACGCTGACGAGTTAGGTGATACGCTTGGGGTCATCAGGTGTCGGTCATCTGTGATCGACAAAGAAAAGAATGTGATATAGGCACCTTGAAGTTATATTGAGCGTGCATGCAAAACCGTTTCTCTAACCACTCGGCCACGGGACATCCCCGGAAATGGTAAGGCAAAAAAGAAATGTATAGATATTACAGGGGGAAAAAGACAATGTCCACTCAACAATCGTGGCCGCGTGAACATGTATTGCATTGCTAGACGGAAATGCGGCCTTGTAACGACTGATGTCGCTATGCCATTTCTGGCAACTTGGGAAAAATGCGCGCCGTAGACATAAAGCCTATAATCGGCTGGTTTTGATACCTTGCCTTTAATCACAATTTTCAGTGTGATGACGTCATCAAAGTACAAAACAATGACATGGTCTTGAAAGACAATTGTTCAAAGTACAACACCTCCGTCGTCGTCATTACATACTATGATCGGTTTGACAAAGTCAGCCTGCAAAATTTTGCAGCAGTCGAAGCAATGTGGTCTCCAACACAAAAAAGAGGGATATGGTGTGTGTCTGTGTGTCTGTGTGTGTGTATAGGTGCGTTTATATACGAACGTGATTTCTACATGGACGAATATGTAATACAAAATTGAAGAAAAAAAAGTAAAATAGCTCAGTATTTTGTTTCGTGATCTTGTGGGGTTCGAACCCGCAACCTCACGTCTCTGAGACGTCGCCTTTAACCACTCGGCCATACGTCTCGGCGACAAAATATGAGGAACGTAAACTTATGTATGTGAAAGATGAATCGGGAATCGTTTTGTCCACATTCCATTCTCATTTTCAGTTTTAAACTGCAAAATTGTAAACCTGATGATGAGATTTGAAAAAATAAAATGCATGATTACTGAAGCTTATTGTCTCAGCTACAACATACTTAAGTTTCAGAGGAAATGAAGCAAAATCAGCTGAGATAAAGGTGCCTAAACGTTGTCAAGTCAATGCATGGTTTAAAAAAAAATCACCTCCCATAGACATAACACGTAAACTTGTCCGATTTTGCATCTTTACCTTTAATCACAATTTAAGGTATGATGACGTCATCAAATTTCAAAACCATGACATGGACCTGAAAGGCAAATGTTCAAAGTACAACATATCTGAATTTGGGATAATATTGAGCTTAAACAACAGAGATACGAGCAAATGAATGTCAGAAACAGTACCTCAAAAAAAATAATTCCACTTTTTTGATTTCAGATGATGATATGATGACGTCATAATGTAATTATGGAAATATTAATACTTGAAACGTTATTTCCAATTCATATGTTTTTGTAATATGCAATAAAAACATAGGGTAACCAGACGTTTTAAAGAGCTATGGCGAAATAAACAAAGACATGTTTTTCGCTATATTTGCACAAAGACGCGCACACGAAATTTCAACTTTGACGCCAACGCATTCCTTTGTTATAGGTCAAAATTGATCGGAAATCAATGGATATTGTTACTTAATGTATCAGGAATCCAAATCTGTCAAAAAATGTGCATTTTCAGTTTGCTTACGCGCACTACGCGCGAAAATGTGCGGACGGACGCGAACGCGCGAAACGCTTAAAATTGTCTGAAACTTCGAGATTTCCCATTGGTAAGTTGTTTTGAGCCTTTTAAAAGTTTGACGCGCGCGTACGCGCGCGTAATAATGTCTTAGGTAATTAGCATTAAAATGTATGATAGAGCGTGACCTGAACTTAATGTCCGCCGAAAATGATACAGACATGACCTTTAGATATGAAGTTATGATCGATCATGTAACATGGTCCGAAAATCACAAAATGGCGCCTAGATGACGTCATAGATATGTTACTGTCATGAAAACCTTATTGTGGCTAGATTTTGTCATGAGACATGTTCCCTGAAAATGTCATGTTATTCCGTAATGTCATTCTTGAGATATTGATGACACAAAATTGTCCAGAAAGAAAGAAGAATAAAAAGAAATAAAGAGAGATTTTGACAATCACAATAGGTGATACGCTGATAGCGTATCACCTAATAAAAAGAAATAAAGAGAGATTTTGACAATCACAATAGGTGATACGCTGATAGCGTATCACCTAATAAAGAGAGATTTTGACAATCACAATAGGTGATACGCTGATAGCGTATCACCTAAAAAGAAATAAAGAGAGATTTTGACAATCACAATAGGTGATACGCTGATAGCGTATCACCTAATAATAATAATAATAATAATAAGGTCTCATTTACCCAGGGTAGCCTCTTCAGTGTTGCCACTGCTCTACCAGATGGCTCTGCTTTTATTATTACCCTAACGTTAATGAATTAATGATTCCCGTAACATCGATAGATTTGTTCTTCTGTCTTGCGCATTATATGTGTATATTATATGCTATGATCTAGTCTAATCTAATGTGATATCATAATCATATAATACAATATCTAATAAGGGAATTCATCTTGGTACTGCAAATTACATGGCCATGCTTTTCAGCAGTCCCCTCCATGTCCAACAATTTTTCTTTCATATATACAATAAAGTTACATTACATGATTGTATTTCATTACACTATATCGTCCCTTATTATAAGAAATGAGAGTATTTTTTGATTTCGTATAACTACGTTTTTGCAAATGCTACGCTGTGAATATACTTTGTTGGAAATGAAATGATTTAAAGGAACAGAAACTAAATTGGTATATATATATATATATATATATATATATAATTATTCCTGTTTGTTTGTTTGTTTGTTTGTTTATTCAATTTCAATTTCGCATGAAAATAGACAGAAAACTTAAATCATAAATACGTGAATAATCAAAGATTATAACATGAATGGATTGGCCATTTCAGATTCATTATCACAATGATTCTGTTCTTCCATGGGGTCCTGGAAGAGAAATGTTTTCAAGGGCTTCTGTGCTGACCGAATTACCCAGTAATTTACCTCCCTTAAATGAAGATGAATGGAATTCCATAGGAATCGGAGGATGACGTTATGAGGAGCTCCTATTTCGGGACTACATAGTCATTCTGGTTGGTCGACTGGTAAGGGCAGTCACCTTGCTGCATGGAGAAGGATTACCTCATTGACAACTCTCCTCATCAAAGACTATGAACACTTTGGAGCCTCATCTCATGCAGGCAGCTCTTTCAAAGGAGCAGAGAAGAAAGGGTAAGCTCTTACAGTGGCAACATATTTAGCAACCACTAAAAAGTAAGGAAGATTCCTCATAATAACTATAACTGCAAATTCTCTTCCGCTCCTCATAATGGAATGGGAGAAAAAGTAAATATCTTTTATCTTGTTTGACGTTATTATTCCATCTTGACTTTATGTGTTTGTTTGTTGAAGTTTTCAACAACCAAAAAGAGTAAATGATATCCCAATATTAATAAAACTTTTATCGTTCTGTTGGCTTCATTTTATTCTCTCTTTGGAGTAGACGTGGTGCAAATTTATGAAATGAATAAATTGAATTATATTGATTTCAATTTAATTTAATTCAATTTAAAAGATTCGTGCATGCATCAGGTAATCGCTTGAGTTTTGCTTGATTTAATTCTTCTCATGGAGTAAACTTGGCGTAAATTTATGAAATAAATAAATGGTATTAGGCAATTTCTCTCGCTTTCCAAGTGTCTTGATGCATAAGCTCACCTAACTTAGCAATTCCTGGTGGAATTCATGTTTAATCACAGAATAAACTCGGGTAGACCTGATGAGCAATATTACCAATCACCATTAACTTGGAGAAGCATCCATTTCTTTGTTTTGCATAAAATCATTCACGGTTTTTTTTTTCTTCTGTTAATATTCTATAATTATTATTGCCAAATAACAACCTTCGGGTTTAATGAACACGTTCACGAACACGTTCTTCCTGCATGTGTGCTAAATCATATAATCATCACATCACAGATTCGAGCACCATTGGGGGAAAAAATAAACAGCAACAATATGCCTAATATCACAATTATTGACCCTTCTTTTTTTTGGCATGCCCAAAGAGGATCTATGAACAACGGCTTATTGAGTGATGCAAATCGCATATAATTTTTGCAAAGTAACTGTGAAACACCAGAAAGTATAAAGGCTCCATGCGTTGTCATGTTCACCATCAGTACATACATACAACAAACACACATACACATGCCCACATAATCTTAATCCTCATTGTCGAGTAACGAAAGGATTAAAGAAAACCCCATACACCGTCGCCTTTTCTCGTCGCAGTGACCAACCGGTGACTCTCATCCATATAGACCTCTTCAATTCCATAATCAAATTTCAAAGTTGGCACGTGTTGAGTGAAAACAGACCTATTTCTGGAAAGTCGAGGTCAGTTGGCCTCGAATACCCTAATTCCTTTCATATCCGGCCATTCCTAACTACATCTTTCTTTTTCCCGTGCTATTTCAGAGCAGACAATGCAATTATTGTATATCTATCCTATTTCGAAATTGAACAAAGAATACGTTTGATTGCATATTATCATATATATATTTCTCGTGTAACTTTCAAACCATAATTATGTTTATCAATATCTCCATAATTCATAATCATTCATAATTGTCCTTCAGACTGAAATCGTTCCGTGTCAACCCATCTATAGCCAGTATACCTTAAAACAATAAACAATGAATTTCATTCTCCCTTTGCAGTAGCCAAAACTATCAATGTATTTTCTTTTTATCTGTATTTATATCTTTGTATCTGATTATCGATTTGAACAAGACCGACTTGGAGAACAGTGTTCAGTGCCTGTATGAATCTGACTAAATAATGATTATTCATTAGTGGAAAACTGAGCAAAGAAAATTGGATTCCATCCCGATGGAATTCCATTTTCTTTGCTTAATTTTCCACTTTATATAAAGCATATTCATTTCTGGTCAGTTTTTCTGTTTGCGTTTGTTGAATAGTAATCATAATGATAATGATAATAATAAGAGTGATAACCAACAAAAGTTGATTATTCTTCCTCTGCTTTTACAGCAACGTCGCACCTCGAACACGTTGGATTAATTTCATAATTGGCCCATGCTGAGGAAGAAAATGGTACGATTTCTGGACACACCACTAGCCACAGTACATGTATAGGTACCCTCGAAATATCAAAATCAATTCCATTCTGCAATTATGAGTATTTGTATCGATCGTTATCGACCCATCTCACCCCAGTGGTATACGCGCATATAGACGCCGGTAAAGAGTCGCAGCCCCGCCCACTTTGCCACTTGCAGTCCCATACACACTTCCCATTGCAAACTTTCCACAGTGTATTTTTAGACCATGTCTCCACTCTATATTATACATCACTCTATACCCTCATTGATTTAATCATCAAGCCCATCGAAATCTCGACTACCCATACAGGCCAAGGAATAAACAAAAGCTATAAGTTATATTCATGTGACTGATACGCAAATTTCTCGTGTCTGACAGTATACATACCAAAACCCCTATTTCTTCCGAGTCTCATGTCTGTCTGTTGTATAGGAAATTATGACACGGCATGCATTCAAATTCGAAGAGTCAATGAAGTAACTTTATGAATGAACGCAAATTGGCAACGCTGATTCAACTTTTATGGTCATTAGATACCAGATGTAGCCATGGAAGGGGTCATTAACGAAAGGACAATTATACACTGACGTCATCATTCGTAAAATCTGTGACCAGGGTACCGGATTATTATCATGCTTAAACTGTTAGTCTATAGAGTGCTCATTGATTTCCCCAGTCCATTTCCATTGTCCAGGCAAACTGTCATTTCTGATCAGACCGAGACACAACACGATTAGGGTGGCAGCTGCATGCCGTGACACTGGCTTTAAGGTGTGTTAATTCCCATGAATATTTCGTAAAGAGATGAACAAATGCTGAGGAAAAAAAACAAAGGTCAAGAAACTGCCCACAAAACAAAGACAGAAACGTAATGTTCACTTCATTTCATTCACTAACAAACGAATAGTATTATTGCATTACATTTGTAGACATACAATAAATGTGTACAGCCTACTTCGATTATTATAGTGCGCGATGTCCTCAGTCTACCGTTTCAAGTTTGTAATGGTCTTTTATCCAGAAGGTCATATCAGTGAAATCGTATGTGCATGCTTGCCATTGCTTGGATCTGCTCGGGGCTTCAAGCATGCATGACAGATTATAGCGGAAGCAATAGGTTTGGTTACTGAGACTACTCTCACTGTCCCTTCGATTTCGTATTCTCCGCGTGAGCTTGATGAAATGTTAACGTCATAATCGCCATAGATAAGTTCTGTCTACACGGGCACCACCGGCATTGGAAATGAACGAAAGGCTGCGATGCGTTCACTCCATGAGTCGATACAATGTGTTTATATCAGCAAGCATAATATGCCTATTTACTATGCGCGCTTGCCGAGTTTGTTTGTTGCCGTTTTCATGAAGATGTTTTTATTCTTTTTTTTTGTGGGGGGGGGGGGGTGGGATAGGGGGTCGTCCATATATTCATACGTGGAATATACAACAGGGAAAGAAAATAAAATGGCACAACACTCCCTGACAAGGGCTCAATTCACTGCTAGATAGAGAGATTTTGGTTTGACAGTCCTATATATGCCAATCACGTAGGGTGATAATACTATCACGACATTATGACTGGTTTAGATATCATTATGGTGTGGCTTTAAGAGAAGTTGACGCATAAGTGCAAAAGTAACATCTGTAAGTAACTTCTAAAATATCCTCTCAAACACTAATACACACACACGCAACACACACACACTCACACTACACACACACACACACACACATACACACACACACACACGGTTATCTTGCGTAGACGAAAAATCATCGTTCCAGTTAAATACTCCGAAATAAACATCTGCATATCAAAGAGTGTGAGCTGTACAGCAGGTGTTGCGATTATTTCCTGCTTAATTCACAATCGTGCCGCCTCGGGTAATCAATCAATTCGAACTTTTTTTTCTAGCCAATTTTGAAAAAAATGAAGTAACCGATATACCATTGAAGTTGATATTGCGCGGGACCTTGAATACAGCATTAAGCCTTTGAAGTTGTACTTGAGATATTTTGTATACCTTCAAAATGAAAGGACCCTCGCAGAAGGCCGGATCATGTTCTTACAACTCCCTTTCATTGCACGGGTTTCGCACTGCCCTTGGTTATTACGCACGACCTTGGCACTTTGTGTTTTATACGAACCTAACTTATCGTGGTAGAGATACTGTGTCCTCGTTTCGTTGACGTACATACAGCAGGCAAACATATGTGATGTATTACTCTGTTTTTGTCGAGGCTTCGCTGCACATGGACAAAGACAAAATGCAGATAACTCTTGAAAGTGAAGCTCACATATTCAAGATTCTGGATAAATGAACCGGAAGCGTTTTTTTTTACCTTACGTTTGTTATTTCTTATCTTGAATACTATTACCGAGTACTCTAAACATTTATTATGTGATCCAGATTAAATTTTGTTGGGGATGTTTTGCAAATCACTGTAACAACACTTAACCTTTTCAACTATGACAACAGCTGTCTAAATGTGCAAGTGTAACAATGTAATGCATATCAAAACATGATATCTATGGCATTTTAAAAATACATTATATGTGTATACCGTATGAGGTTTTTCCTCTGCCATTAATAAGTAAAAGCAAGCAGCGCGGTGAGTGGTATGTATTCATGTGCACACTTCGTCTGGCTTGATACACCTCGGGGCTAATTAGCTCGCATAGAGGAGAGTCGAACTGTAGGTAATAATATGTGACTGGTGTGCAGTCACGTGGTGTACCCCTCGACGATGTAGTGTGCAACGCGAGGTCCCCGTGGCCACCGAGCCACGGTTCGCTGATCTCATTGTGCGATCTAATGAGCCAGAAAGGAACCGAGAGTGTTTTGTAACGTGTATGACATTTCATTATGAACATTCTCGTCTGGGACACAGTCATGATAATATATCCTATACGTTGCTCTGTATGCACAGCCAAGCCTCTGCATGACCTGTCCATACACTTATCAATCAGTAGCACACGCGGGGAATGCACTATCTGAGAAGGCATTCGTTCAATGGTTAGCCTTCTTGTTTCATACGTTGTGTTCGCTTGGTAGATTTTGAATGAGTATGTTCATTGTTTATTCGACTGATGAACAATTTATTAATCTGAATGTGACTATATCGCAAAACTCTAACGCTCAGGAGCTTTACGAAGAAAAAATACGGCATTTGAAAATGCGATAACTTTTCACTTCACGATGATAAATTGTTTAAACAGACCATTCCCAAATAATATTGTATAAGAAAAGGAGCATTTGATGTCAGAGAATCATATCTTGTGTTCGTTGAATAGAGTCAAGTGGAAAAGACGTTGGGGAATCACGGGGAATTTGATGTTAATCGACAAGGTATTTTATGAAGTCTATGATTATGATAGCAGGACAAACAATGTCGGGATTTTTTGCATCACAGCAATTTTAACGCCAGCGCATGAACAGATCAGAGCCGTCGCGCCATCATGTGTACGCATCGATGTCAATAAACATGACGTACATGACGTAAAGTGTACAGACATCACATGCTACGTATATCGACATATGCACGTGTATCTATACATACAGACAGTTGTAGATGCGATGGAACAACACGGATAGAAACAGAACACAAAAGAGTAATTCATCTAGGTACCTGTGCATGAATATATTAGTACAGCAGATCATGGCCATCGGGCAGTTGTCAGGCAGCCTACATTCACAACACAACACAACAACCACAGTAAGGGCGCTTTGAATGAAACTTACCACTTACGTGGATTGTTACTGGCGCTGATTTTGACATAACATGAATATGCATATGCATATATTCATACATAATATATATATATATATATATATATATATATATATATGTATATATATATCTATATATATATAGGCCTATATTATATATGGGTGTGCGAGTGTGTGTGTATGTGTATTCCTTACGAACGTTATTTCCAGTCAATACATAGGAAGCGAAGCATCTTTCGGTATGGTAAGGATCAAGCTTATAACTATTATTTTCATAACTGACCAAAATCGGGATGTTGCGAGAGATCTTAAAATGCGAGATTTTCGACCCTTGACCCTTGAAAAAAAAAATCCCAGGTTTGAATCGCAGCAGGCACCATTTTACCCACTTTGTCTCTGTGGGCCCAAATAATGTTCAAAGTGTATAATTATCTGGTAGTTAAATTAATGCTGGGATAATGAAAGCTGCAGTTCGCTCAGAGAAAACAGCGTCGTTACTGAACATGCATGCCGGGGGGGGGGGGGGGGACATTTTGATATGATATTGATGTTTATATGTACATGCATTTCATGCAAACATATTAGAATATTGCATCCGGAAATACTATTGCATTGTAGCTATGCGTGTGATGTAGGTGCATGTTATACGAGTGTTATCTCTCTCTTTGTGGCGTCCCCCCCCCCCCCACCCATCACAAACACACACACCCAAGACACTATATGTCAACATGATATAGATTCATTAGTTCAGAAGTGTAAAGCCAGCAGAATATCTAAACAATATCCACATTCAGAATTTGGACGAATTTGATGGCACGCATGGCGGAAACAGTGATGGGGAATATACGCAGAGAGCGTCACGTGAGTACGTTGCTGTCTTCGTGCGATAGAATCATCAGAGAGACGAGCTGCACGCTGTACGCACGCAGTCAATCGCATAATATCATCACCATTGCCAAGCATGAAACAAATGCACATCAGGATTGTAGCATCTCACGGTCAAGACTAATCATAAGGATGATTCGACAGAAATGAAGGGTATTTCTTTGAACTTACCCGGCAGACCGACGCTGCGTTGATTTCACGATATACATACGGCAAGCCTGTCTTAAAAATCCAGTTTTGCATACACGGAAAGCGGTAGTCCAAGTTCGAGCTCCGTTTTCTACATCTACCGCCTGACATCGCCTCCTGTCTAGCAAATTCCACCCGATAGGTCTCATCGCGCGCGCGGGCGCCGGAGAATAGTACGTAGTTCAGTGATGATGTATACAACGCGTGTTCGTCGTTTCAGGTCCGACCACACGGTTGTACTCGAGTGCCAATACGGAAGCACTGGCGGCCGAAGACACTCCGACACTTAGTACATATAATTAGAGAGAAGACGCGAGATAACTACTCGGCGGGCGGGAAGAGGACATACTAGTCTTCGTTAAAGAAATAGTCTGTTATTTTCCTTGTCACAATCGTGAAAATGCACCTCATCAGGCATCCACACAACATTAAAGTTTTCTTTTTCTTTTTCCCTCTCTCTTTTTTTTTTTTTTTTTTTTTTGTCGAGAGGCAAGGTTCCTCAAAGAGGTTAGCGTTTGGATTTGTTTTCTGTCTTATTGTCCTGCCCCAGTTTTGAATATCCTCGAAATGTACTGCCAGAACGAAATGGGTTCTTATACGTTCTTAATGTTAGCTATTCAGATGAACCAGAAAAAAAAAAAAGTTACTTTTACACACACGCCGAGATAAACAGGACTGATTGAGAAACCGCCCATATGCTTAAAAGATCCCCCATATTGCCAAAATAGATGCACCCTTCGCCAGTATCTATCCACGTAATGTTGGCTCAATAGTGTACCGAGTGCGGCTCAGACACATTCTCAACAAATACGATGTAAGATTATGCAACCATGGTGCTTACTATTTTCTTCTGTTTTTTTATATTGGACTGCTTTAGCACCCCGGCCTTCACATCATAAGAATAAATTTCCCAATGCCATCATTACATTATGCCGACGGCCTTTTTCGGCCAAACAACCATACCTGGGCCCCATTTCATAAAACATGATACACTCTTAAAAAGAAAAGGGTAAATCAACATTTAAAAGGGGCGAGGAGTGACAGCGTCTTTAAAATGTTGTATTCACCCTTTTATCCAGCTGAATCCAACAGTTAGATGTGCTAGATACAGCTAGAAAAGGGGTGAATACAACATTTTTTAAAACGCTGTCACTCCTCGCCCCTTTTAACATGTTTAAAACGCTTGATTTACCCTTTTCTTTTTAAGAGTGTAGGATAGCAACTCTTGCTGGAATGGCAGCTTCCAATATGGCCAATCAGGGAGCTGGATTCTTGTTGTTACCACGACAATTGACATTCCAGCAAGAGTTGTTATTATATCAACTTTTTATGAAATCGGTGTCTGATGTCTATTTTTGGTACTTTCGAGATATTCGCGGTTTGTTATTGCAGACCTATGAGATATTCCCCTGACATTTGCCTGAAGTTAGTCATTTTACAAAATATCTTGTCTACTCCCAATATGGTAATGTTCTTCTAAACAGGAATTGTCTTGATAGAATGTGGGTTTTTTTTCCTCGTGATTCTTACACTTTTTAACATTTTCACCTGTTTTCCACTTTCACGCATAAACATGACACAAACTGAATACAATCACTCATAGAAAGAACATATCAAGGCAGCTGTTGTAAAAAGACAAAAGAAGTAGAAATTAGTAAGTGCATATTATGACGTTGGATGTTGTAATTAAAGAAATAAATCATTAAAGCGTCTACGCAAAAAGCATTAAAGCGAAGTTCTACCAATATGGTATGGGGGACCTATCCTGAAAAGCTTGCAATCTTGTAAAAAATAGCTTCTTCTGGAGCAAGAGAAAGAAAAAAGTTTTTTTTTTTAATTGAATTACGCAATTTAAACCTAGCAGGTTTGGTTTCAACCATTCAAACGTTGCGGACCTTTCCGAAAGGCTCCAGAGTAACCAGAATGCTCCTATACAATGAGTATAGTTTAGGTAACATACGTCAGTAAAATAATATAAAAACGTGAAATGAATAATATTATTGCAATGAAGAGGTTTTCAGTTTTAAAATATCTGAAAGGACATTTTTAGCTTAAGTTAAATGATGTCTTTTCCTGAAGTAATAAAATGTACTTGGCAAAATGCATTCACCTTTGCTTGGAAACTATTGAGAAACTATCGCAACATATCTTTTTCCTTCTTAAAAATCTCAAGTTTTCCTCCCTCTCTCTCTCTCTCTCTCTCTCTCTCTTGTCCGTGTATATATATATATATGAGTATATGAATATAAGAACGACCCAAGTCCAATTTTTGGCCATATTTAGTTTGACATGGGAAATTGTAGCTTATGCATGGACTCATCTTGTGTGTAAATGATAAATCCTAATTACCCCCGGAAGTGCCTAAAATGAATGAGTTAAATCTTATATTAATGTAAGAATGAAGGACTTGGGTCATTCTTACATTCATATAATAGCGCCCTCTCTCATCCTTCTATCATCTCTATAGCAGAATATCATGTATATGAATCAAAGAACGACCCAAGTCCACCACACAAAATGGCCTCTCCGCAATTAATGTAAATGTTAATTGTCATAATAATATATGTTCTAATTTGTATATACAATGTTGCCTTCCCATCACAGTTAAATAGAATATTATTGGACAAATAAAAAAAGATATGAAGTTTTTTTTTCAGTTTTACTCGAAATGATCTTCCACGGACTTGGGTCGTTTCTTATATTCATATACTCATATATATATATATATATATATATATATACATATATATATTTAATCATATATATGTATGTAATTATATATATGTATGTATATATATATAAAAACACTATATTGCTATCTTTTATTATATATACATGCATATAATTATATAATTATGCGTCTGTATATTCATTTCATATATATTTCATTCATCTGTTCATTCAGTCATTCATTCATAGTTATTTTACTCACTGCTATTCACTTAGTTAACAATACTTTGCTACGCATCAATATGATCTCAAGCCATATTGTCGCCATAGATGGTCTATCTTTTTTTAACGTCACCTTGGAAAGTGGAAGGCTAGGAAATTATTTCAAAGTCACTAGTTGAAAGGGAAGGCATGACGATAACGCTTTCGTTCATGCAAAAATCATTTCGATTGAGCACCTCTTCATGGCCAATGAATTGAAGGCATTACAATGATGGACTCAGCGGTCACCTGCGAGAAACCGGAAAAAAATATCTGGATAGCCGGTGCCAATATACCAAGAATAGAGTGGATAAGATGTAACAAACCAAGAACACAAGCCGATCATATTTTATAGGGGTAGTATAGGAGTAGTATAGGTTTGGGTGAGGTGAGGCTTCAAGTTACCAACTTTTTTTGTAAGATAATGAGAAATCTGCTATGAAATATGAAAGAGAACACAATTTAAGCTTATCTGACGATAGATTAGTTTGAAATTGCTGAAAATAATATGTCAAACAAAGAAGTCCTAATAAAAGATGGGACCCACTTTTCATTGGGACCACTGTTTTACTTTTTTTAATAAGCCATTTCAAGATCAATTTTTCATCGAATAAACTTTGAATTTCTCTTACAATTGCATACCCTTTCATATTTTATAAGTAGTTTTCTTATCATCTCGCAAAAAGTTAAAATCTGAATCCCTCATCTCAACCAAAAACTATATTATCCCTTTAAACAAAATACTAGTAGTAATATATACCAGCGAGCGGTCTGCGCGCTCTGACGCTGCGTACGGAAATGTGTCGATAGATAAGGGGGAGTGTCAAGATGTATTCCATTGGCCAGCGGATTACTAAGCGCACGTTGAATGACAGGCAAGGATATTCCAGTTATCCGACACTTCGGGTCACTGTCTTACCATGGAGCTAAATGTAGCTCTATGGTCTAAGGGCCAAACGTCTCCGGCTATAGTAGTAATGGACGAAAATGAGACCGGAGCCCTAGTTATGCATGGTAATTGACCGAGCCTCTGACTGCGTGGCAAGAAAGTCGATTTCTCTTTATACTAATCCTTCTCTTCGCTATTAAGTCTTTATGGAACATACTTGCAAACGAATATATTCGTTTTGTTTATATTTTCTTTCTATGTAGGCCTATGTAAGTATGCATAAACATATATGTACACATATATTATATACCAATAATCATTGTGTCTGTAAAATTACATTTGTAAACAATGTATCATGAGATCTTTGGTGCACTTATAAATATGAAAAGCTCAACTGTGTTACACATTATTTGATAGGCTGCAACTCGTCACTTCACACTTCTTGCAGCCATTACACTGTTACACTTGGGAGAGCATCTCATGTTTATATCGTCTTGGGAATCAGCTATTATCATTTTTTTTTTGTCGTTGTATATCGTGTTTGTGATATAATGTATTTCTGTAAGGCAGCTCATCACAAGCTTTGCTTTTTTTAGGTTCTGCATTCCTTTGTATGACTTCATGAATATACAAGTCAATAATGAGAAACGCACTGTAAAGTAGCGGTAAATGT
The DNA here is from genome assembly GCF_040938485.1 of Diadema antillarum. NCBI lineage: Eukaryota > Metazoa > Echinodermata > Echinoidea > Diadematoida > Diadematidae > Diadema > Diadema antillarum. The sequence goes on along the minus strand of NW_027271243.1, from coordinate 57,340 downwards.
TTTGCAAATTGATTTGAAACTTGAAACTGGAACCTAAATATCAGATGCTTTGTAACGTTTCGTGTTTTTGTGTTGTAATCGTCAATCTAAAAATGAAATGATAAACCAACATTTTCATCAATCTTAATGTTAGCACTCTTCCAACATATTGTTACATGTTCAATTCAACTTTCAAAATGTTGATTTAACACCCAAAACGTTGAACTACCATTTCAGAAATGGCAAAAAAAAAAAAACAATTTTGAGTGTTAAATTGAATATTAACAAAAAGTTGAAGAAGTGTCAAAATTTAGAATGTTGATTTACCATTTCCTTTTTTAGAGTGTTTTTGATAGCGTCATTATATTGTTAATGGGATGGAAAAAAATGTGTGTAATGTGTTTTCTCTATCTGTTTGCGTGTATGCGTGCATTCGATTGATTACACACTTAGAAAATTAGGCATTTCAGTCATTTTAAAATAATCACTTTAAGATGGGCAGTTAAAGAATGAAGTGAAACATTCCTAATTACTTATAGATTGCAGTGATACACGTACTTGGCATAATTATAAACCTCAGTCAAATGTGCCTGTTTTTATCTTAGCTATGTATTGCAGGCCACGTGTGACTTATTCTTTAATTTTGAATCTGAAACTAAAATGATATGGAGATGTCGGAAAGCAGAAAATCACTTCAACAGAAATGAAAAATAAATCTGAAATGAAAAACTGTTTACGGTAGTTCCAAAAATATTTTGCTTGATGCATGCATACAGTAATTTCTTCTTTTTTTTCTTACTCAATTCTTGCATATTTTCCTACACTTTTAAAAAAGTGTCTCCTATCTTGCTTGCAAGGCCGGTGGCATAATATAATTATTTCAAGGACACAACGAGAAAAAGATAAACCATTCTTCAAGGTTTCAGGAATGAAAGCAACATTTATCATATGGATAAAGCGCGTCTAGATTCCTGAATCCATCAAAAGAAAGGAAAACATATGGAGATGTTTGCAGACGTGGCATTCAGACTTTCTTTGTAATTTTTCTTGATGATTATAATGGCGGGTGTATTATGTAATTGCGTTTCATGATACACCGACGGTAAAATTAAGAGTGATATATGATTATGCGCATTCACTAAGTGTTTTTCCATCTCTTATATTCCGTCTATTATTACATGCCTTAAACATAAAGAAACTTGTTAATTTGATATAATATTATGTTCTGGTATAGTGGAGAGAGAGAGAGAGAGAGAGAGAGAGAGAGAGAATTTGAGAGCATGTTAGAGCTATAATTATGTTTTGTTTTTGTTTGTTTGTTTGTTTGTTTGTTTTTTTGACAGTCACTTTACTTAACTCGCCATTGTGAACGTTTTGTCTTGAAGATACTCCTTGAAAATATTATAAAGGAGACGAAAAGGTTTGAAAAATGTATAACATAAAGAATTATATCTTACTGTAGATAATCATATTGATAGCTGCCTACAGGAAAGCGAAGAAATATAAAGGTTTTGAAAAAGAAATAAAGGTCTCTATTCATCTTGGCAGGAGCTGAATCTGTCAAAAAAAAAATATTTTGTCTCTTCCTGCCACTGGGAAGGTCACAAGTGATTAAAGCCATTGAGGAACAGAGAGCATTCATCATTTCAGCTCCGAGATCACCAATAGAGTCGCCAGCCGACCTCAATACTTTTGCTTCTCTTCTCGGTTCCGGGTGAGAGTTCATGCTTGGAAATTACACGCACTATTTGATGTTTGCGTACTGATGGCGTACAAAAGGTCGTCAAACTGTTAAAACCTGACCAGAAAAAACGAAACAGATTTATGTCAATACAATTTTATTTCTTAAATTAAAAAAAAAATTAAGTCTATATCGCTTTTAAAAGAAAAAGAAAATCAGTGCGAGTCATCCGTTGACTTCATCCCATAAAGTATTAAGAGGAAGTGAAGTAAAATAACCTTCATACCAAATGCAGGTTGTCTCATTGTTCATGCGTGTTCATGCAGTGTGTAAAAGCGTCCTGGTTCAGTATTATTTTGTGAAGTTGCAAACAATATGGCAACGAATATATTTCCAGAGAACTACACTTATTGTTGATAGTCATCGTTATATTCCGAGGACTTAAGGTATTAAAGCCTTCTCTCTTAGTTTTGGCAGTTGACACCTGAAAAATTCACCAAAAAGAAAGAGAGAGATTTTGGGCTTTTGACGGCATAAAGAAAGAAGTATAAAGCGGCAGCTTCTTCTCCCGCGATATGGACTGTGTTTGGCAAAAGCATCTTTCCTTCCACAAAGCTCTAGTTCTATAGGACAAAGCCGGCGAGCCAGATATCTTACATTGATTAGGTCTGTACATTTTCACGTCTATAACGCAGCTGCGACACTAAAGTCCCACTTGCAACCGGCTTTGGCGTATGATTAGACATGATTACAAACTAATTACCGAGGCTGTACTAATAACAGCCCCACAAAAGATCCATGAATCATAATTTGCAAGTTTTCGCACGGACTACAAAGAAACCAACGCACGCCTACTAGCGATCGCATCCGACCGTGATTCCGTGAACATAGGCTATGGCAATTACACAGAGAGTGTACTGAATCGGCATTGTCGAAGTTAACTGGCGGCCATTTGGCGTTGATTATGCCTGCAATCAACGAAATTCTCTCCGCACCCCATTAACTGATTATCGATGTATACGGTGTCGTACCTTCGCGTACGACCGTGCGGGCTCTCCCCGTATAGTACGTCAGGAGTTGATTCAAACGCATACATCGGAGACGAGATTGGAGGAGAGAGAGGGGAGAGGGAGAGGGAAAGAGAGCAAAACGAGGGGAGAGGGGACGAGATATTTTCACCAGTAAAACAAGAGCCCGTACCGCAAAATCGCTGCTGTATTCCAACCACCGCGCGGCCGTGATCTGGCAAACTACGTAACTCGTTTCAAGCGATTAACTTCGAGATATTCACGTTTAAAGTTTGAACGCCTGCCGTTCACTTAACATAGAGTGATTTACATAACTTAGAATTGTGTTCTATAACAAAAAGGAAACTTTCATGTTCTATCTAACTCAAAATACATGCTCATTGCCGCATATTTAAGTTTATTAAAAGATACGTATTTCCACCTGATCGTGAGAACCCCATAGATTGTGTACAAAAACGACACGCGCGAACGGATCGGAACTTGAGATACGTATACTACGTCTGTTGAGAATGAGAAGGGCTTAAAGTCTTCTCGAACACTATGGGTTTTGTGGTCACTTAACGCCCTTATCATTCTCAACAGACGAATTTTTTTTGCTGGTCTACGTCATTACTGTAGTTCTGCCAGCCGTTCAAGCTGCCTCAATGAAGGAGTACGATCAGGCAAAACTACGTATCACTATCAGTTACGTAGTTCTGCCAGCTCAATGACGTAATTTTTACCCAAAGAACCTTGATATTTGAGAAATTTATTTTAAGACTGACAAAAAGTTAAAACATCATATTTTAACATATTAAGCATGATGTTATGAAAAACTCAGTAAGCTAAAATACAAAAACAAAAACAAATTGTCAAAAAATCGAGATACGTATAGTTTTGCCAAATCACCTACGGCCGCGCGGGTCGAAACAAGAGTGCGTTTCAAGGAATCTTTATATACGTATGAGATACAAATATAATTATGTTGACTTAAGTATCGATCCATGATATCCTCTTAAACACTATGTGGCCAAAAGAATGTCTAAATCTTCGTCATAGTTATACCTAATCAAAATATTATATCTCCTACTATTTTCTGTCGCTTACTTGCCAGGGATACGCCTAAAACGTACAAGCATATAGTGAACAAAAGAACTTATTATTATAACAAGTGGAGTAAAACATAGGGTTATTTAGGATTGCCTGTGACTTGTTCCCTTGTCAATTTAGGAGCTTCATGTTAACAATAAATCCAATGAATGCATAAATGAATGAATGAATAAATGAATGAATAAGTAGATAGATAGATAAATAAGTAAAATATATGTTTTACGGCCAATTTCATTATTTTGTCATTCAATTTCATATTGCAAAACTCCCTAGATCAAAAACCGAATTTGAAAGTCTTTTTAAGTGCTTATTGAGCTCATCGCACTAATTTGAATGCACAAACTCGGAAATTATGTCCAAACACAAAAGCGAATTCTTTAAAACATCCAAATTTGAACTTTTGGGCATTGATTTGAGTGCATAAAACGAATTTGAATGCATATAAATTGAAAATGAATGACAATTTTACGAAATTGGCCAGAAAAACCTATAGATGAATGAATAGATAGATAAACACAATAAATGAATGAATGAATAAAGAAATGAATAAGTAAATACAATTGTAGGTAAAATGAAAGCTAAGAAACACAAACGTAAATAGTAGCTTCCATAAATCTTGCTTAATTTAGCTTGAATATTCATTAATCCCACTAAACATTTTGCAATGAAATTTATTCGTGCCGAGAGTTTGGATTTTCTTCGACAGTCACATGAAACATCAAGAATAAATAGAGAAACACTACATAGAATACGTTTTTACAAAGTGAATCTCTGTGATAGAATTCTGATCTTGTGTAACAACTTCTTTATTTTGCAGTTTGATGAACTTATTATTATAACAAATGAACTTATTCTTATAACAAATAATTTTCCTTGACAAATACAGAAGGCCTTAACAATTGCATATCTTGCATATAGAAATGATAAGCAAGTTCAGTTGCAGTTTTATTTGAGTTACCTGTGTCCACATTTGTACTTCCTTGGTAATTAGCAATAGAAACGCTATTTTTCATCGATATGTATTTTACAGTTGTGATTTCTTGTTGTTGTTGTTGCTGTTGTTGTTGTCGCTGTTGTTGTAGTTGTGTGATAGTGGTTGTTGTTCTTATTGCTGTTGTTGTTGCTGTTGTTGTTGTTGTTGTTGTACTCACTCACTCTTGTCACTGAATGAAGCAATTTTCACAGAGTAAAAAAAAAAAAAAAAACTCAAAAGAATAAATCATATCCCTGTCATTTTCTCCCCTTGCAAAAAGGACATTCGAATATCAGAATGAGTCTCTTTGTTTACGCTTGGTTTCCATTCAACGCAACTCTGCCTGGTTTTCTTTTTAATAGTGTCAGCTAGACGGAAAAAAGAATGGGCGAGTTCTGCAACACAATAATATTTCTTTTTCAAAAAATCTATGATTTTATAGCAGCGAAATGGATGAAAAGGGTAAGCAAGCGGTTAGAGAAAAAAAAAATCGTCAATGGCATGAGTGCTATACCGCAAACAATCTGACATATAAGATTTAACGCTTAGGTGAATCTCGTGAGAAAGGAGAGTTACGTTTGCTTTCAAGATGATTGACTCAAATCTACAAAGATCCAGAATGTCTATCACAGGCTGTCCGCGAGAACTTCTGTGCTGCAAAAATCATTTTATCTGATTTCACGGATTGAAGTCTGTTCTTTTTTTTTTTTTCATTCCTTCCCCCTTTTTCCCACTCTCTTTTAAGATTCCCCAATAAGTATAATGCTTTCCCCCGTTCTATCATAAGTATAGTTCAATGTGACAATACTTTCTGGTTTGAACACAATTTTTTTGATAAGGTTGGTGATGATTTAGAGGGATGGTATATAGTTTTGGTTGAGATCTCACTGACTTCAGGTTTCTAATTTTTGGTGAGATAATGCGAAATCTCTCATGAAATATGAAAGGAGGACATTTGCAGGAATTAAAAGTTTACTTGATGGGAATTGGTTTTGAAATGGCTGAGATATCCAAATCAAAGCGATTCTAACAAAAGGTTTGCTTTGTTTTACTTCTTTTTTCTTTTTTTTTTTTTTTTGGGGGGGGGGGGTATCTCAGCCATGTCAACACCTATTTTCATCAAGATCAAGTTTGAATTCCTCTTAAAATGGTATGCTCTCCAATGTAACATTTCGTAAATGGTTTCTTATAGTATCTCGCAAAAAGTTACAAGCTCATAAAATCTTCATCTCCACCAATACCATCCCTTTAAATTACCTAATCGACATTATCGTATTTCGTGTATTCTTTACGATTATGCATGACACATAAAACAGTAAACAAAAAGGCTTGCTTTTGCTTGAAGAATGTAGGAATCAAATTTCTAAAGATGCCGTGCTCACAGGAACTGTGGATATTAGGTTTTTATATGATTAATTATACTCCACATTATTGTTCATAAAGATTTAGCAACAAGAAAGTTACTTTGTATTCAGACTCAAGTTTACTTGAAAAAAAAAAGACAACTAGAGATTCGCGTAAACCTTGACGATAAAACGCAATTATTAAATCACTGCCCCAAACACCACTCTATGAACAATAATTTACTTGTAAATGGAATGCAAAAAGTTGTGCATTCGGGGGAAAATCATCTCAAAGGATTATCGCAGAACCATCGTAATCTACTTTAATCGGATAGGCCTGAAATCAAAATCTAACATTTTGACAAGAAGACGCGTAAGGCATGCATTAAAAATTAAGTATCAAAACGAATTCATGCAATAACATCAGTTCGTATCGATGTAACATGCATGTAAGCTCTGCATGTCATGCATAATACAATTTCACACTCTTTGTAATATATTTCGTCCCCGTGTTCCATGCAATAATTATGACGAATATGGTTAGATTGGCCTCTAGAAATACACGTATTAAAAGTCCATTATTCGCTTCGATAAGGAGAGGCAGGTAATAAAATATAAATGTACATGTACCTCATAGACATGGAGATAACTGTTCTCTGCAAAAAGGATTATAGCTTTAAAAAAAAAAATCAAATACTACAATTCAGAATATTTGTACCACGCCCTCAACGGTAAGACTTCTTCCCAAGTCGAAAGATGGCAGTGCGTGATTGCTTGGACATTAATAGGGAGCTTTAGATTTGCAGCGCGGACGCTCGAGACGACGCCTGAGCTGGACGTTCTCCTCTTCTCTGCGTCGCGCTGAAAAATAGCTTTAGATTACGTTAGGACGCAACGTATACAAAATAAAATGGCGCCCCCATAAATATGATTGGTGCATGAAGTAGTTCTCTACGTCGCAAATTGTGCGGACGTAAAAATAGCCCAGAACGCGTCGTGAAAAACTCAGACGACGCAAGCTAAAAATAGATCGACTTGACGCGTGCTTCTGCGCATGCTCAGAACATGTTTTTGTTTTGTTTTGTTTTTCCTCTGAACGTCCCCGTCGCGAAAATCTAAAGCTCCCTGTTAATTATGAACGTGCGAACGTGACGTCCGTGTGCGACTTCGCGATCTTTATGACCGCGAGGTCGCCTCCGGAGTCAACAACGGGGGCTGAGTTTGAATGAAGTTTAAAATCTCGTGTGGAAGCTGTACGCAGCTAGTACTTGACATTACGTTGGGCTCCCTCCATGCCAGCTGTATGTGGGACTTTCTTCTTCACGTTGCACGCTTTATAGCAAAAGAATTTCGTCGGCCACAGTCATATCTTGATTGCGCTCACAGTAAGCTGTTCTTGTGCTTGTCTTCTCAGGAATGCAAGGTAAGTTTTTCTCAGGACAATACATGGGAAAATGCCTAGATTATGTCATCTATCCATCATAACTACTAATCTTAACTTGCAAAACTATATTCATTACATGCATATAACACGTATAATGTGAAATAGAAACTGATCGGCAAGGCATTTCGTCACCCAAGCGTAACTGTATAGTTTACATTGTAGTATATAGTTCATAGCATTAACTTATCATGTATAAAATTGTCGGACTGAATAAAAAATTTACACAAGGTTGGGATGCTGATGAACCTCAGCGACGGCATGCTTCATTAGGTATAACGCTTGATGCTATTTTGCTTCAAACAAGTAATGAGGTAGAAGCGTGGGAATTCTAGCAGATTGAGCAATGACATCCTTTTGGGATGGACTTTGCGGCTAAGTAACCATATTCCATGAATATCTTACTCTTCACTCATTTTCTTTCAAATGGTGGTATTTCAAGGTCGGTAGGGCCTATCCATTTCAATTTCATATTTGATATGCCTCAAAGGTATAAAAACCTTTAAAAAAAGTTACCTGCCACTATGGTTATATATAATAATTCATCTGTAGTCCGTGAATTCGGTGATTTCAAAGTCAATTTAATAATAAAGATAATAGTAATAGAAGTAGTAGTAGTAATAAAAATTATAACAAAGCCACATGCGAAGAAAAGAAAATTTAATAGAAAGAAAAAAAGAAGAAGGAGAAGGAAAAGAAAATTGGTGCAGGCTCAATGAAATTTTGTGTGATCAGAAAATATAGCATTACCTTGTGGATCTCTCCCCCCCCCCCCATCCTCCAAATTAATGTTTATGATAAAATGTGGACTTGTACAACCCAAACTAGGTCTTAAAATGGGGCTTCCTACATGACAGTTCTCATCTAAAACCTCTGATGCTGCGGGTCGATGTAAGCTTTGCACAGACTGAGGTTTTGATCCTTGGCTTGTATACACTCTACTCCTTTGAGGAGAGGCGCATGATAGCGAATGTCAAAGAGAACTACAGCTGATTAACGTACCCTGTATACAACTTTTGGTATAAGCATCAGTCTTAGATCAGCGACATGACAGACTTGGTGACTATTACCGTCAAAGAAGAGGTTACAACAATCGAGGAGATCATCCAGCCGTCGTCAAGTTCATTATCAACTTTAGTGAGTGATGGTAACTATGGCAACGTCTCAACAGCATCATCCGCGCCAACCATCGACGGAGACGGCGACGTCTTCGTCCACGATCCTAACTCGGCTGCTGCTATAGTCGAAGGCATGACCCTCGCCGTCATCCTTGTCTCCGCGTTACTAGGCAACCTGTTGGCCATGGTGACCATCCTCCGCGACCGCTCGCTGCGGAGGAATCCCCACAATCTGCTAATCCTCAACCTGACCGTCATGGACATGGGCGTGGCGGTGACAAGCATGACGTTCACCATGTGGTCCATCTTCGATAATGGCTACCTCTTACTCAACAGTGACGCTGTTTGCATCGTAAGTATCATGATTGACGAAGTATTCGTAAACGGAAATGATCCTTTACAATTATTGACAATGTTGAGAAAAATAAAATCTAACTGAATTTATTTGTTCAGCATGAAAAAACATCAGAGAATGACAATGATAAACATCATGACAACCACAGAGTAAAGACGGATCTATGGAATACATAATATATGATAAGCTGAAGGGAAGCAGCCAACGAGGAATTAAAAGTTTCCTTAAAATCTGGCCGACCTAGGTAAGCAATAAATATGCATTAGTGGTAATCATTTGCATATTGAAATATGAAGTTGAACTTGAAAAAAAAAATAAAAAAAAGGGAGGAGTACGATATATGTGCAGAAAAAAAATCACACATTTTGCAATAAGTACATTAGAGTCTTGATATGTTGAACTTCCATGCGATAGTGTTCTCTGTAAGCATGGTAAGTATCGAATCTGTTTTTCGTCATGGCATAAAGATCTTTAAACATTGTCGAGAAATGGTAAATTGCATTCTTTCTACAGACTTAGTTTCATTTGAATCCTCCTTTTTTCTCTGCCCTCACTATCTACTCTCTCTACCCTAACCTCCTTTCATTTAAAGAAATACTCCCAAAAGATAGTTTGGACATTCAGGAGAGCTTCTTTTAAAGAACAGCAACTAATTTTTCAGGTGCCACTTCCGGGTTTCATTTCAGTTTTTATTTTTGTTTCTTTTGTTTTTAATGAAAAATAAAGGGGGCGCCGGTTGCGCCCCCCTCTGCATCCGCCACTCGGTCCAATATATTGTAATCGATGTAATCAAAAGTAAAACGTCTCGTATATCATAGCAACCACGATCGGCGAACCTTTTTGATTAATATTTCGCATTTTCGTCATCCATCACCCATGGGTAATCGTGTTATCATGGTGTTTTTGCACACATTTCTTAAACATAAGGCTAAGTGTACGCATTAGGACAAAATCGACAGTTCTGCAAGAATACGAGAACTACATGTTTTCAATTTAACTGCTGTCTAAGTTACTACAATTTATTCCAATTGATTTGGTACAAACAAACGTTTTGTAAACACCACTACAAAACCAATCCCTGCTGATGAGTTTTTCCGCCCACCTGGCCCCTGCATCAAAATTTTGTCAGCATTGGGATTTGGTTCGCTTGATGCGACTTGCAAGCTTCGGAAAGAACGAATTGTGTTTCATCGATTGCACAACAAGTTTCCGAGTTGTCGAAGAGGGAACAAGATAAAGGAGTGGCAACGCATTTATTGAACTCCAGGTTTCACATGTTTTCACGAAGTTATGGTAGCGGTCAGCGTCACAGTATATATGTAAATTTTATAAGATGACAAAGTTAATATGACGTCAAAACGCTCCTCTTGCTGGCATTACGACAATATGTCGAATCGTAAGAAAATATACATGTAATTTCACAACATGAATTTTAGGGGAAGAAATCACATTCTCCGAATAGATTCAGCGATGATATCTTTGCCATGTGAAAGGGCCATTGTTCCTGATTTATCAACGTGTTTAGTGACAAATAGTACTTACATCTATTTTTTCACAGATTATTTCATTATTCACTTGATTCATTATCCCATTCATTATTTACCGTATATAATTATATCCTATGAACCAACCCGTGGAGACGATATGAGCTCCCTCGTGGAGACTTGGTACATTTGATATTCTTGTTTATATCTCTATAAAATTTATAATGTTTGTTTTATGTTAAGTGCTGTCTGGGGCAAATTATTTGTATAGGGCCCCATTTTCTCTCTCTCTCTCTCTTCTTTCTTTTTTTGAATCAACAACAACAACCCTGCTGGAAAGAACACAGTGTTCCAAGATGTGAGAAACACAGTGTGAACACAATGTGAACACACCGTGAACACAGTGTGAAATGTCTTCACACTGTTAAATTCGAGTGTTTTAACAGTGTGAACATACTGTGATTCATCAATTCACAGTGTGACACAGAACATTACCATGTGAACACTCTGAAAACATCTCCACACTGTTAAATTCGAGCGTTTTCACATGGTCGACTATAATATTTATGCGACCACACTGTGAACTCACTGTGGGACAGTGTGTTCTGTCTAGTAGGGAAACAAGGGGAACGAGATATGAAACTCGTCACACTGAAGACGAGTTAGGTGATACGCTTGGGGTCATCAGATGTCGGTCATCCGTGATCGACAAAGAAAAGAATGTAATACAGAACCTTGAAGTTCTAATGAGATACTTAGTTGAACTTTTTTGGGCCTACATTATTCAGATCACATTTGCTTTTCTGTCACACAAACTAAGTGGAAATTCTGTGCGTGTGCGACTAAGTCGATTTACGGACTTTTTGAGTACTTACAGTGCATAAACTTAGACCCCGTTTACGGTGCGGGGCTGGGCCGAGCCGCGGCCGAGCTGCAATCAAGGACAACCTCAATTGCGAGGCCGAGCCCCGCAATTTAGTCCGTTTACACTGCCGGGCTCGGCCGCGCTTTTGATTCGAACCTTTCAATATTTTGTCGTAGTGGCGCTCTACCCTTTTAAACAAACGCAATTTGGTATTGTCTGGTTTTCAGATCCTTTGCCAACTGAATTCCGTGGCGACGAAGTCGCCGTTCGGGCAAAGGCCTTTGTCGAAGGAGAAAATCCTTTGCAGGACAAAACCACCTTAAACTATACTAGTTTTCGACGTTGAAGTAGTTAATATCCTGAATAGCGAAATAGTACAGGCGAGGGTTTGGAAGCCAGACTAAAATTGGCCGCGCATTTAGCCCAGTTTGCGCTTACACTGAGAAAAAGGCCGGGCGCGACCGCGGCTCGGCCGCGGCCGAGACCACCTCCAGAGCGTGGCCTAATGCGAGGCCAATTTTGGCCCCGCATTTGGCCTTTTGCGCGTTTACACCGAACGCGGCCGAGCCTCGCACTGTAAACGGGGTCCAAGTGATCCTCGGCACGTACAAATAAAACATGACAATTAAGTGTTTATAACCATCCTGGCTTTAACAGTGGCCTTTTAAAACATGACCTTTGACCATTATTTACATAACCAATATGACTCCCTCTAATCTTGCTATCACAATGATCAGTTCAGAGAGCTCTTACAACTATATACAAGCCTGTGAGATTTACCAGCAGTAAAACCAATGAAGCCTCCGATACAAAACAGGGGATATAGAGCAAGTGAGTCTGTTTACATGAGAATGTGATTTATCCTGGACGAAAGTGATACCTCAATTAAAGAGAAAAGGGCAAAACATCACCTTTAACCATGTAACTATAGGTCTCCTCCAACTAAGAGTACACTTTGAACGTAAGCTTATACGTGAATGATAATTTATGACGATCTCACGTGATCGACACACATTCAAAGGGGACAGTTAGAAGTGGAAGGAGTGCTTAATCGTGTCATTAATTCCTAATCAATGACACCACTACTTTAGGCATATCATAATTTCTCATCTAAAATCAATGGCCTATAGGACTCATGCACCATTACTTGTATCGTGCATAAACTTTGTTTTTTAAGCTTTGAGTGAAACGTGTCATAACATAATTCTGTAATTCCATCAGCAGTGATCGATATAATAAAGAAGAAAGATATATCACCGTATTGAACGCTTAGAACCTAACGGGGGGGGGGGGGGTATTATAGCATGATACTCGGTTCTTTACTGCCCAGATGCCAACAACACCCATCACCCACGGCTACGCATAGAGAAACAGCCATGGCGAAAATAAAACTTTGCTTTCTCGTAGGCAGAATGACACAGAACCCCGTCAAACACACTTTTATTGGCAGGGATGGGCATGAAAAAGTGTATTACTAATACTAAACAGCGTATGCATTCCATTCATGTGGCGCGAGATACCTCTATAGCAACATAAAGCCTGTCTTCAACTCCGTTGGTCGAACAATGGCAACCTGAAATTTCAAAGAGATGAGCGAGACGCTATATACACCTGGCCCAGAGTTAATTTATTCAGTTCTCATTCCTACTTTAAGTTGGGTTATGCTATTGTAATCATTCCCATCTGCAGTATAACAAAACCAAAGTGAGGGAAAAGGGGAGAGAAAAACGAGAGGTGGCAAAAGGAAAACTGCATGCACAACTGCAATCCATGTCATTGCGTGTGACAGGTGAAGCAAATGTATTAGTTGTTATAGCAGTGGTTTATGAGCATAAACTGGCAAATAGACAGACAATGTCAAATATAAAAACCATCAATTTAATGTCAGAGAAGATGGTAAACAAGATGCATTGAAACTGTAACTAAATCGCTGCTCTTCTACTCGATCACGGAACGTCTAACTCTATATTCAACAAAAAACAAATGTTAGGGGAAAGAAACAAATTTAGATATAACATTCTTAAATTAAAAACAAGAAAAAAAAATGTCCACGTCAGGATTAAAAAAAAAAACGCCGCACGAACATGCATTATATTCTAGATGGGAATACGGTCTTGATGCAAAGGTCCAATGATTGTCTCATTACTTTAAAAGCAATCTATGGTTCCCTTACCATCACCAGTACCACACCACAATGACGTCTCTAAAATCAATGGTAGCACATTTATCATTGCATCATGCATTAACTCCCTTTGCCTAAACTACCAGTGGAACGTGTCATATTATATTGCGTATTTCGATCAGTAGTGATTGACTTTAAAGAAGAAAGATGATGCAAAAAATTGAACGCTTACCACATTGCTTATAGGGCTATTCCAGTTTGGTACTGATCTGTTCTATTCTCCCAGATGCCAGCAACATAATATCACCTATGGCTAACTAGTGAAACAGCCATGACGAAAATAAACGACAGAGAACCCCGTCATAATCACTACACTTGGAAAGGTGTTGCCCGAAATTCCTCATTATGAAGCAATATCAAGTCACTTCCTTCCCTGCCTGTCTTTAACTCCGTTATTTGGTCAAACAATAACCTGGAATTCCAAAGAGATAAGCGAGACGCCATGCACCTGGACTAGAGTTAATTAATTCAGTTCCCATTCATGTTAGTTATGTAAACGAACACGTTCCTAAATATCCTGCTACAGTATAACAAGAACAAATGAAGAGAAAAGGAAAGAGAAAACGAATCGTGGCAAGCGGGACACTGTAACAAGGGGCAATTTACAACATTAAGTGTGACAAAATTATTGAAGCAAACCCAATCTCCAAACTCCAATACAAAGCAAGGGAAATAGAGCAGCCGTGTTCACGGGTTACGTACACTTGATAAAATAATACGATAAATGACATCGGAGTAAAGCTGAACTGCCGAAAAAAAAAGAGAGAAAAAAAAAGAAGAAAGAACGGATAAAAGTCCTGCGGGGGTCGAACCTCTCGCCTTCCGGTATGGCGTTATGAAGAACCAGCGCGCTAACAGATTATGCCACATTGCTGTCCTGAAGATCGAGTGCAAAACTTAAATGTAAATACTATTGTGACAGTGTCGACTTGTGATGGCGCTATTCAATTTCTCACAAGTGGCAGCGTGGATTCGATCAATATACAGTTGCAAAGAAAAATTGGGAATCGTTCCGTACAGATTGCATTCTCATTTTCAGTTTTAAATTGCAAAATTGTCAACCTGATGAGGAGATTTGAAAACATAAAATGCATGATTACTAAAGCTTATTGTCTAAACTACAACATATTTATGTTTCAGAGGAAATGGAGCAAAATCAGATGAGGTAAAGGTGCTTAAACGTTGTCAAGTCAATGCATGGTTTAAAAAAAAAATCACCTCCCATAGACATAACACGTAAACTTGTCTGATTTTGAGTCTTTACCTTTAATCACAATTTCTAGTGTGATGACGTCATCATATTTCAAAACCATCACATGGACTTGAAAGGCAAATGTTCAAACTGCAACATATCTGAATTTGGGATAATATTGAGCTTAAACAACAGAGATACGAGCAAATGAATGTCAGAAACAGTACCTCAAAAAAATCAATTCCACTTTTTTCATCTAAAATGACGATATGATGACGTCATCGCGTTTTCCTGGCAATATTGATACCAGGAATGTTATTTACAATTCATATACTTTTGTAATATGCAATAGAAATATAGGGTCAACGGACGATTTAAAGAGCCATGGCGAAATAAACAAAGACATGTTTTTTCACTATATTTGCAGAAAGACGCGCACGTGGAATTTCAACTTTGACGCCAGTGCATTCCTTTGTTATAGGTCGAAATCGATCGGAAATCAATGGATATTGTTACTCAAAGTATCAGGAATCCAAATCAGTCAAAAAAATTGCATTTTCATGTTGCTTACGGGCTCTGCGCGCGGAATTGCGCGGACGGACGCGCACGCGAGAAAATGTTTGAAACGCTTAAAATTGTCTGAAACTTCGAGATTTCCCATTGGGAAGTCGTTTTGAGCCTTTTAAAATTTTGACGCGCGCTTACGCGCGCGTAATGATGACCTGTGTAACTAGCGTTAAAAAGTAAGATAGAGCGTGACCTGAACTTCATGTCCACCGAAAATGATACAGAAATGACATCTAGTTATGAAGTTATGATCGATCATGTGACAAGGTCCGAAAATCACAAAATGGCGCCTAGATGACGTCATAGATATGTTACTGTCATGAAAACCTTATTGTGGCTAGATTTTGTCATGAGACATGTTGACTGAAAATGTCATGTTATTTCGTTATGTCATTCTTGAGATATTGACGACACAAAATTGTCCAGAAAGAAAGAAGAATAAAAAACGAGATATGAAACTCGTCACGCTGACGAGTTAGGTGATACGCTTGGGGTCATCAGGTGTCGGTCATCTGTGATCGACAAAGAAAAGAATGTGATATAGGCACCTTGAAGTTATATTGAGCGTGCATGCAAAACCGTTTCTCTAACCACTCGGCCACGGGACATCCCCGGAAATGGTAAGGCAAAAAAGAAATGTATGGATATTACAGGGGGAAAAAGTCAATGCCCACTCAACAATCGTGGCCGCGTGAACATGTATTGCATTGCTAGACGGAAATGCGGCCTTGTAACAACTGATGTCGCTATGCCATTTCTGGCAACTTGGGAAAAATACGCGCCGTAGACATAAAGCCTATAATCGGCTGGTTTTGATACCTTGCCTTTAATCACAATTTTCAGTGTGATGACGTCATCAAAGTACAAAACAATGACATGGTCTTGAAAGACAAATGTTCAAAGTACAACACCTCCGTCGTCGTCATTACATACTATGATCGTTTAGACAAAGTGAGCCTGCAAAATTTTTCAGCAGTCGAAGCAATGTGGTCTCCAACACAAAAAAGAGGGATATGGTGTGTGTCTGTGTGTCTGTGTGTGTGTATAGGTGCGTTTATATACGAACGTGATTTCTACATGGACGAATATGTAATACAAAATTGAAGAAAAAAAGTAAAATAGCTAAGTAATTTGTTTCGTGATCTTGTGGGGTTCGAACCCGCAACCTCACGTCTCTGAGACGTCGCCTTTAACCACTCGGCCATACGTCTCGGCGAGAAAATACGAGGAACGTAAACTTATGTATGTGAAAGCTGAATCGGGAATCGTTTTGTCCACATTCCATTCTCATTTTCAGTTTTAAACTGCAAATTGTCAACCTGATGATGAGATTTCAAAAAATAAAATGCATGATTACTGAAGCTTATTGTCTCAGCTACATCATACTTAAGTTTCAGAGGAAATGAAGCAAAATCAGCTGAGATAAAGGTGCTTAAACGTTGTCAAGTCAATGCATGGTTTAAAAAAAAATCACCTCCCATAGACATAACACGTAAACTTGTCCGATTTTGCATCTTTACCTTTAATCACAATTTAAGGTATGATGACGTCATCAAATTTGAAAACCATGACTTGGACTTTAAAGGCAAATGTTCAAAGTACAACATATCTGAATTTGGGATAATATTGAGCTTAAACAACAGAGATACGAGCAAATGAATGTCAGAAACAGTACCTGAAAAAAATTAATTCCACTTTTTTGATTTCAGATGATGATATGATGACGTCATAATGTATTTAGGGAAATATTGATACTTGAAACGTTATTTTCAATTCATATGCTTTTGTAATATGCAATAAAAACATAGGGTCACCTGACGTTTTAAAGAGCTATGGCGAAATAAACAAAGACATGTTTTTCGCTATATTTCCACATAGACGCGCACACGAAATTTCAACTTTGACGCCATCGCATTCCTTTGTTATAGGTCGAAATTGATCGGAAATCAATGGATATTGTTACTTAATGTATCAGGAATCCAAATCTGTCAAAAATTGTGCATTTTCATGTTGCTTACGCGCACTGCGCGCGGAAATGCGCGGACGGACGCGAACGCGCGGAACGCTTAAAATTGTCTGAAACTTCGAGATTTCCCATTGGGAAGTCGTTTTAAGCATTTAAAAACTTTGACGCGCGCTAATGCGCGCGAAACGATGTCCTAGGTAATTAGCATTAAAAAGTAAGATAGAGCGTGACCTGAACTTTATGTCCAACGAAAATGATACAGAAATGACCTTTAGTTATGAAGTTATGATCGATCATGTAACATGGTCCGAAAATCACAAAATGGCGCCTAGATGACGTCATAGATATGTTACTGTCATGAAAACCTTATTGTGGCTAGATATTGTCATGAGACATGTTGACTGAAAATGTCATGTTATTCCGTCATGTCAATGTTGAGATATTCACGACACAAAATGTGCCAGAAAGAAAGAAGAATAAAAAGAAAGAAAGGAAGATTTTGACAAACACAATAGGTGATACGCTAAAAGCGTATCACCTAATAAAGAGAGATTTTGACAATCACAATAGGTGATACGCTGATAGCGTATCACCTAAAAAGAAAGGAAGATTTTGACAAACACAATAGGTGATACGCTAAAAGCGTATCACCTAAAAAGAGAAATTTTGACAATCACAATAGGTGATACGCTGATAGCGTATCACCTAAAAAGAAAAATTTTGACAATCACAATAGGTGATACGCTGATAGCGTATCACCTAAAAAGAGAAATTTTGACAATCACAATAGGTGATACGCTGATAGCGTATCACCTAAAAAGAGAAATTTTGACAATCACAATAGGTGATACGCTAATAGCGTATCACCTAAAGATATGAAACTCGTCACGCTGACGAGTTAGGTGATACGCTTGGGGTCATCAGGTGTCGGTCATCTGTGATCGACAAAGAAAAGAATGTGATATAGGCACCTTGATGTTATATTGAGCGTGCATGCAAAACCGTTTCTCTAACCACTCGACCACGGGACATCCCCGGAAATGGTAAGGCAAAAAAGAAATGTATGGATATTACAGGGGGAAAAAGTCAATGCCCACTCAACAATCGTGGCCGCGTGAACATGTATTGCATTGCTAGACGGAAATGCGGCCTTGTAACGACTGATGTCGCTATGCCATTTCTGGCAACTTGGGAAAAATACGCGCCGTAGACATAAAGCCTATAATCGGCTGGTTTTTATACCTTGCCTTTAATCACAATTTTCAGTGTGATGACGTCATCAAAGTACAAAACAATGACATGGTCTTGAAAGACGATTGTTCAAAGTACAACACCTCAGTCGTCGTCATTACATACTATGATCGGTTAGACAAAGTGAGCCTGCAAAATTTTGCAGCAGTCGAAGCAATGTGGTCTCCAACACAAAAAAGAGGGATATGGTGTGTGTCTGTGTGTCTGTGTGTGTGTATAGGTGCGTTTATATACGAACGTGATTTCTACATGGACGAATATGTAATACAAAATTGAAGAAAAAAAAAGTAAAATAGCTAAGTATTTTGTTTCGTGATCTTGTGGGGTTCGAACCCGCAACCTCACGTCTCTGAGACGTCGCCTTTAACCACTCGGCCATACGTCTCGGCGAGAAAATATGGGGAACGTAAACTTATGTATGTGAAAGCTGAATCGGGAATCGTTTTGTCCACATTCCATTCTCATTTTCAGTTTTAAACTGCAAAATTGTCAACCTGATGATGATATTTCAAAAAATAAAATGCATGATTACTGAAGCTTATTGTCTCAGCTACAACATACTTAAGTTTCAGAGGAAATGAAGCAAAATCAGCTGAGATAAAGGTGCTTAAACGTTGCCAAGTCAATGCATGGTTTAAAAAAAAATCACCTCCCATAGACATAACACGTAAACTTGTCCGATTTGGCATCTTTACCTTTAATCACAATTTAAGGTATGATGACGTCATCAAATATCAAAACCATGACTTGGACTTAAAAGGCAAATGTTCAAAGTACAACATATATGAATTTGGGATAATATTGAGCTTAAACAACAGAGATACGAGCAAACGAATGTCAGAAACAGTACCTCAAAAAAATTGATTCCACTTTTTTGATTTCAGATGATGATATGATGACGTCATAATGTATTTAGGGAAATATTGATACTTGAAACGTTATTTTCAATTCATATGCTTTTGTAATATGCAATAAAAACATAGGGTCACCTGACGTTTTAAAGAGCTATGGCGAAATAAACAAAGACATGTTTTTCGCTATATTTCCACATAGACGCGCACACGAAATTTCAACTTTGACGCCAGCGCATTCCTTTGTTATAGGTCGAAATTGATCGGAAATCAATGGATATTGTTACTTAATGTATCAAGAATCCAAATCTGTCAAAAAATGTGCATTTTCATGTTGCTTACGCGCACTGCGCGCGGAAATGCGCGGACGGACGCGAACGCGCGGAACGCTTAAAATTGTCTGAAACTTCGAGATTTCCCATTGGGAAGTCGTTATAAGCATTTAAAAACTTTGACGCGCGCTAATGCGCGCGTAATGATGTCCTAGGTAATTAGCATTAAAAAGTAAGATAGAGCGTGACCTGAACTTTATGTCCAACGAAAATGATACAGAAATGACCTTTAGTTATGAAGTTATGATCGATCATGTAACATGGTCCGAAAATCACAAAATGGCGCCTAGATGACGTCATAGATATGTTACTGTCATGAAAACCTTATTGTGGCTAGATATTGTCATGAGACATGTTGACTGAAAATGTCATGTTATTCCGTCATGTCAATGTTGAGATATTCACGACACAAAATGTGCCAGAAAGAAAGAAGAATAAAAAGAAAGAAAGGAAGATTTTGACAAACACAATAGGTGATACGCTAAAAGCGTATCACCTAAAAATAAAGAGAGATTTTGACAATCACAATAGGTGATACGCTGATAGCGTATCACCTAATAATTATGTAGGTAAACAATATCGGCATCGTAGTTATTTGTACATGAATTCCTTTAATCCCCTCCCCCTTTTCGCGAAAGTTTTCAAATTTCACATTTTTGCATTCCTCTAAGAGTCCAATTAAAAAAAAATCTTATTTTACTATTATCAGCCAATTCCACTCAAACATGGTGTTTTATCCGTAAAAGAGGCGTAAAAAAAAATCAGTTTATTTATTTTACTGTTATTAGCAGATTAAACTCGAACATGGAATTGTTTTGTCCCTTTAAGAGTTGGGAAATTCATTTGTTCAAGTGGGTAAAGGAGACTAAAATATTATCCGCAATTATCTTGAGTCAGAGAAGTCATCTCGAAATTCACGTTATTTTATGATTGATGGACTATTCGTCCAACGACGATATCTAACCACAACAGGATCCTTCAGATATATAATACTGCAAAGAGAGTTTCGGCTTTAATATTACACGGGGTTACTGCAGGACAATGCAGAATGTAATGATAGGACAATGAAATGATAAATAATGGGATTGCGAGGAAAAGGAGAGAGTTTATCACCATTCTCGTCATAAAACTTTCGCTCTATGGCATGTCCCCTATATCCCTCTCCCTCTCTTTCCGTGCTAAAGGGGATGGCTAGTAACTGACCAGTAGGAATCAGTGAGAATGCTGGGGGATAATTGTTCCAATTCTTGTGGGATTCATTTAAGAGTACATTACATATCTATTGTTGTGTGGAAATTATTTGCTTCAGAACGGTCTAATATTCAGGTAATGTGCAGTTTAATGCCCCGTCACTGTACAGGCATGCAAACCTGGAAACATTAAACTGCACACTACTCGAATATGAGACCATTCTGAAGCAAATAATTTTTCACACAACAACGGATATAAATATACTCTTAAATGAATCCCACAAGAATTGGAACAATCATCCCCCAGCATTCCCACTGATTCCCACTGATCAGTTACTAGCCATCCCCTTTAAAATTTATGATAACCGTCATCGCATTCATTACACATAATACATAAGCTGAGGTGATGACAGTTTCATAAAAATAATGTACAGGTAGTGGGGGAGCATCTTACGTTGCTGGGAGAAACTGGACGGTCCTTCGAAATACCTGTAGACACGTCGCTACCAACCGTTGATGACTGTCAACTGTAGAGTTTAAAGGTATCGTTTACCATAGGGAGCAGTGATTTTGGAAAGAAAAAAAATGTTTGAATTATCGCATTTTATGCGTATTTGTAGGTCAGATGTATCACAAAACATCGTACCACATAAACATTTTGCAATAAAGCCTAATTTATAAAAAGACATTATTATTTTTCTCAATAAACAATTTCTTAATTTTAAATATCAATCGTTGTTCACATTTTGTATATTCAACAATATTTCACATTGATTATACTGATCAACATTTTCACGTTGGTTGTTTCTATCCCTTACTAAAATTCTAACCTTTTTTAAGCACTAAGGCTGGGTTTTTATTTCATCTCCAAGTGGTAAATAATGTCTTTAGCCCACGATACTCAGCAAATTCCGCCAGCTGCGTCGAATTGAGCAGAAAAAAGGTAATTGTACCCACAAGCACGATGTCTTTTCAGTTCACTGAGATAAGCATCTGTGATATAATTTAAGATTATTCATATAATCATTATAAATGCTGCTTGCCACCACATCCACCTGACAGCAAGCTTGGTATTTGGCAATATCGAGAGATCTCTTTGCTGATACATCCAATGCCAAATTATGAAACGGTTGCTCCTCCAAGTGTTTATAGAAGGAACATTTTTGTCGTCTTGTCCGGACGCAAGTTCATTCTTTGTTTGAAGTTTGAACATGATTGATGAATTCCATAAATTGTTACATCGGGCAAACTTATGCGTTACGCCACTCTGATAACGTGGAAAATGCTTAACCAACTTACTGAGCAAAAGAGAAAGGTCATTTTAATAAGCCAACGCGCTATGATAATGAGCTAGCTCCAAACTGACTTGTAGTGGTGGACACACTCAAGCACGCCCTCTAGAGCTATTTACAGTAACTTTGTTTGTCCGATGACTTTCGTCGCCACTGGCTTTTATCACCCCCACCCCCGTAAGATGCCATAAATTGCTCTTCATCCACATTTTACGATTAGCAAGCGGCAGTAAATCACAAAATGTTTCCTGAAATAAAGACCCGCGGTTGAATTGCTGTCCTTATGAGTGTAATTAATACAGTGATAAATGTTGTATACTCGAACATATTCATAAAGCTCAAGATTATTACAACTTTCTCACGACATAAAACAATTTATCAGTCTAACTCATTTTAGCACAGTGCGAAAAGCAATATAAAACCGTTATGTTTAGGAGAGGCACAGTTAATATCCTGGAACATTCGGGGACAAATTTAACGGGTACTACAAACTTTTAATACCATTATCTCCGTCAAGGAGGTAATTTTTTGACGGCGTTAGTTTGTTTGTCTGTGTTTGCAAAATAACTCAAAAAGTTATGAACGAATTTGGATGAAACTTACAGGAAAAGGTTCTAATGACACAAGGAACAAATGACTATCTTTTAGTTTTGGTAGTGATCCGGATAACCATCCAGGATATCTTTTGTTTTTGGATTACAATTGGCAAGCCCGGCAGAAAGTGCCAGTAATGTTTACTCTCACGTCACCACAATATATATAGGGTATTGGAGAACTCGACGACATTTTAACATAATAACACAAAACATAATGAAGAGTTTGTTCGAAAAAAAAAAAACACTCTGATGAATCAATTTGTTCAATTCCTTCAAATCACGATTTTTCGTTACACTCTGTTGGCGTAGAACGCGATTGAAGTAGAGATCGTATGAATATCGGTTACCTATGTAATACGCGGTTTAATATTCAGACGTCTACAAAGAGGATAATGTGGAATTTTGTATTTTTCAATTTGTTTTACGGCAAAAACCGGTAAGTCCACTTCTCGATTTGTTGTAAGAGTCGAAAAGTCCACCGCGTGTGCTATCGGTGCGTTGCAAGTCTTGCGAATCGACTTACTTCTCCAGTTTTTAGCAATGCTCATGAAATTTAGCACACACACACGTTATTTTGCGGATGAAGATGTGCAAGACATCTCTTTTTTTTTATGTAGACCTACTGGATTGGATACTGCTTTGCCGTCGGTGGTGACGGCATGTTATGGCCATAGTTTTTAGTAATCAGGCTACTTCCGCATTTTTCGAGCAATGATCATAACATTTGGCGCACACATTTGCCTTGAGTGAAGATGTGCAGGTCACATTCATTAATGTCTCAAAAACTGCGTTACCATTATGGTAACAGCATATTACGGCGACTGATCGGAAAAATAATAGATATCGAAAAAGTTCCTCACTTTTCAAGCCAACTGATCATGAAGCTTGACACACACATTAAGTGTCGGGATGAAGATGTGCAAGGCATTTTTTCGAATGTACTGGAAACTGCGTTGTCATGGTCACAACGCATTACAGTAATATGTAAACGGCATATTATAGCAATAAATTGGGAAAATATTGCAGCATTTTCTCATTTGTTCAAGAAGAAAAAAATGCTCTAGAACCTTGGTACACTGTACATATACATTGGCGTCGGGGTGAAGACAATTTTTTGACTGTATTGGAAACTGCGTTGCTATAGTAACCAAATATAGTGAAAATAAATCAGGACAAAATATTTGGATCAAACTACCTGCTCATTTTTTTTTCTTTTTCAGCAATGCTCATGCAATTCGGCACACCTGATGTTCTTTGGAACAAGGGGAGCAGGACACTTGTTTCGAATATGTGTGGGAAACTGTGTTGCATGGTAACGGCAGATTTTATTTCTTGCGCTCCCATCAGGTTGGACGAAAACTGGTCAGCTTCTAAAAGCTTCTCTCATCATAATATGCTTCCATCCGAGTATTTATAGATAGATCAGCATGCAGTAGCCGTGATGCCAGCGCCGCTGCCTGAATGCTTATCGCGAAGTCCATATCGTTCGATCGTGTATATCATATATACATACTACAGCATGCATAACACAGCGTGACGTCATGATGGCAGACATCTTGATGTCACCTAATACATGATATACGGCGTGCTTAAATTGGTTAATGTGAACTTATGGGCTTTTTGCGACATAACGAGAAGTAGACTTCTTGAAAGTTGTGCCTAGATAATATTATACATTATCATGTACTACTATATCCCGGTTATTGAAATGAAAGGAAGGAGGTTTAGTCCTCACTTTATCTTTAAATAAAAACCATGAAGCTACAAGTAGCTCCATGAATGAACTAACCGCAATCTTTGTCTTGTCTGAATTGACATGTAAAGACCAGTTACAATATTCAGATTCAGGCGTTCTGCAAGTCATGTAGCTAAAATCAAGGTACCATCAATCTGCATAATGCAAAAATTAGTTTGCCTGGCATGTGCGCTGAGCTATTTTCGGGTATAATACAGCACGCACGGCAAAGCCAAGACATCATTCTGTTCTGGAGAAAATGACTAAAGTCATTTAGAAAGAGAGTAAAGAGCATGGGTGATGTTGCACGAGAGCATTACTGAAATCATTTCTATACGGTCAATGAGTATAACTGCACACTCTTTCCCGTATTTACTCATCGTTGCTAGGTTACAACACGATGGCAATAACTTGATGGAAAAGACACCTCTTAACCTTATTCAATTTTCGCGTGAATCATCGAAATTAATCTAAGATTGAATTTGTGCTCAGTTGAAAGAGAAATGTGAGGTGTGATGACGTCATCACCTCTGTAATTTGAATGAGGTTATAGCAAATATCGTTCACTCATTAAAAAGAAAAGAAACAAAAAATTGGGAGTGTAAAATTCCATAACTATATTTTATGTACAGCCTAAATCAGTTATAACGAAGTCCTTGGGACCGGCAGTTTTCTTTCGTTATATCGAAATTTTGTTGCAACCGAACAAATAAACAATAATGATTAAAAAAAAAAACAACAACATAGAGGGGATATTGTTGCGGCCTGAATTTTTACTTCGTTGTAACCGGAATTTGTTATAGCCAAAGTTCGTTATAACGGGAGTGCACTGTATAATAATGGCTTTAATGAAACATCTATCATCGTGTCCGTTCAGTTTTACTTTAGTTTGCATGATACAGGCAACGTGAAGAATGTGGAAATCCATCTTGACATTATTGCTTAAAGAGTGTGTACAGTTCTGGTCGAGGTGAGGATTTAGCTTTTAACGTTTTGCAAGATATTCAGAAACCACTCTTTATATGAGATGTCAAAGAGCATGCAATTCTAAGAGGTATCAAAAGTTTATTTGATGAAAATCGGTTTTTAAATGGCTGAGATATCCAAAAACAAGGTGAAACAAAGAGATCCTAATAAAAGGCGTGGCCTGTCGCCTTTTATTATTCTCACTTTTTTGATATCTCAGCCATTTGAAAACCAATTTTCATCAAATAAACGTTGAATCCTTCTTAATATTACATGCTCTTTCATATTTCATAAATGGTTTCTCATTATCTCACTTAGGAATGTTCAAAACATGAATCCCCACCTCAACCAGTACTGTACAGTCCCTTTAAGGAGCAAGGTCATGAGAAGAGTGTCTTGAAACTTAATTGTGCGGAGGTTTACTGCAAAATGATGGGTTTTTGTTGCCATAGCAGAATATAACTGGTACAACGAATCTTTGGTGCAAGTTGCGTATTCGATAGCGTACGATTTATAAGGGTTTGGATGAATATTTAGACGCCATAAGCAGTATTTCTTATTAAGCGTTTCGGCAGGATCGCTCGGAAAGGTTGGCTCTCGCCTGTTTAAGATGTGGTGATTACGTGGTTCGTTGTGATAGTGGACAAGGCTTTGGATTAGTAAATTTAAGACCATTCGTTCGAATCCCTGACCTGGTGCGTTCACCCTTGGACAGGCTGTTCTATCCATCTCCTGACCCAGGTATATATGCTCGCCATGCTTAGGCAATGAAGACACGAAACGAATAATTTTCTAATATTGTCTAAACCGTACCATTGTCATTATACATTGACCCATGTATTGTTATTGCCAGAATGACAACGGCTCATCCGCTTGCAGCATGTGGCTTATCCGACCCCCAAACCTGCATTAGAGAAGAATTTGCTATATCCCTGTATATTTGTACCTTTTTTTATTTTCTTTTTTTTCTCTGTGTTTCGGTCATTTTTTTTTTTTTGTACCCGTACTCCTCATCTCGATCTTTAGCGCGATTTTGTATGGGACCTACGCTCGACAAGCTTGCTTTTAAGTAGGTTCCTTCATACTTCTTTAGCATTCATTCTCAGATTCAAACTTTCATAGATCGACCACTATGTTTTATAATATTATGTTTGCAATATTCTATGTATGTCTCCTAGATGGATATCATGTATTTCATTTCGTAATATTATGCCTCCTAGCTGGATATCATGGATTATTTAATTTTGTATTATTTGATGTATTTTTTTCATCGGGAAATATAAAAATTAAATTGAAATTGAAATTGAAATACTAATGACAGTGCTCTCAGGGAGAAAATTTTAAGATTAATGAGAATACCCTAGGGAAATTACGTTTACCACACCGAAGGAGATATCCATGCATTCTCAACATTATCATGATTATAAGTTAAAATATCAGGCATATTTGCTTTACATCTGTATGACATTGTGTGATTATACAATGGCTTATTTAAAATATCTTACTGTTTTTGTAAGCATGGTGTATTTTGCACATTAATATATTTTTGTCGAAAATGAAAATGAGTAAATGA
This sequence comes from Diadema antillarum, assembly GCF_040938485.1. Classification (NCBI taxonomy): domain Eukaryota; kingdom Metazoa; phylum Echinodermata; class Echinoidea; order Diadematoida; family Diadematidae; genus Diadema; species Diadema antillarum. The sequence continues at coordinate 30,291 of NW_027271243.1, read as the reverse complement.
AGTGAAATGAAAGATCATGATCAAGAAGGAGTATTCAAATTGATTAAACTTTTACTGCAACTGATTGACAAATATTTATATATTATTGGATGGCCTTGAGGTTAATAAAAGGAAACATTGGACGAGCTATGCACAAATATTGGACGAGTCGAAGACGAGTCCAATATTTTGCTTAGCGAGTCCAATATTTCCTTGTATTGACCGAAAATAGGACATCCACTGTTATCATTATCCAACAGAGGTTTTTGAAGAATATTTGCAAGATCGGGTTTGTCAAGCTGTTCGAAATCGGTATCTAAGTTTTTCTCACGCAGATAATCTTTGAATACAATCACCGAGATCTTGGTGGCTTTGTGCGTATTCTCACTGTCTTTTTTATTTAGAAGTTTTTCATAATCCTCTGTATCCAGATCTGCAAATCGCCGAGGAGCTGTAGATCTATTCTTGGTAGCCGCCATGTTACTGTTAGGCCGAGATCTAGCTAATTTAGACCAGAATTAGATGTTCTTGTATCCGAGATCTGAGACACAGTTTACGTCACATCTACCGTAGATCGTGAAAGGTCGAATTAACACACATAACGTAACATGCATGCAAATGCAAGCGGCGGCCGGCTATATGTATTTGCATATCGCGGGCTATCTAGCAGTAGCGCTGAGCTGATCGATCGTCGCCTGCACAAAAAAAAATGCAACTTGTTTTCATCAAACCTAAATTTAATTTCCTGTTATGAAAGCGATATTTTGAAAAATTGTATCAAAAAACAATTTTAACTAATTGATATATGAAATTTGTTTGTATAAACACAGAATTTTAGAAAAAACGATATTTTAGGTAATTCGTGAATGACCGATCACAGCCATTTTTACTTCATTTTTTCGGGTCATCTCGTATATCTCAACCAATCACGGTGCAGTTTATAAAAACTTTGGGAATCCCCCTCTTGCCGTCCAATATTTTAAATATTGGTCGCCTCGGCAGAAAATATTGGTCGAGTTCAACCAACTTTCTAAGTGGGTCGGAGGTTATGAGGTGTGTCGACAAAATAACACTTGTATTTGGGCTCTAAAAATCCTCTGTATGGATAATAATGCCCTATAATTATTCAGTGCCGGTGTAAACGCCTTGATTATATAAGTCATTATGGGCATAATCATAAACTGGGGGCGGGGTAATACGTTCTTCATATAGTGATTACCTTCTTATACTGTATCATGGCTAAATATTACACAAACACTTGATAGTCGAGTTTACATCGATGAAGGGCAATTTGTCAATCGGTTGGAAGAAGGGGTATAATGAAAATGTGACGGTAATAGAGAACAAGAGACCCGGGGGTCACGCGCTCACCTGAATATCGCAAGTTCACCTTCCACGCATTCTTGCACACTCTTACCAGAGAACATTGGAAACTTAGGTTTGCATATGGATTCCCCCCCCCCCCCCCAACTCCAGGGTGGGGGGGGGGGGGGGGGGTAGGCAGTCCTGGATCTGCAATGAACAAACTTGGAACTAAAGTCATCAATGTACAAACTAATGGTATTAACTTTGCTTTAGGGCAATTCCACGATAACACCGTGACACTTTTGAGTATAATTTCACTCATCAAATGTAAATAATAATCAAAATGTAACACTTGAGAAAAAAATTTTATTGTGTATCTATGCATATCGTCATAAGCAATTTTGAAAACAAAAGAAAGGAAGAAAAACTGCTGTGGTAAATGAGTTATGCAAGATTAATTACCACTGTAACACCGTGACGCAAAATGGACATGGGTTTTTGTGCACTTTGTTTACTGACAAAACTCTGTGAAGTTAATGAACATTTTGATAAGTGGATGTGTTCATTGGATGCACTAGAGACTCAATGACAATAATGAAGTAAAATTTGATTAAAGAATCAATTGACAGGAAAACTATGACATAGATTTTATATAAGTGCACCGTAACACCGTGACTGTAACACCGTGACCTCTGAAATGTGTGTAGAAAACCTATGGAGAATCCTGTTGTCTTACTTTCAGCTCATAGTGTTTCTCCATTAGGTAGAATGAAATGATGATTCATGATGAATGTTTGACATCACAGTTTAACACTTCCAGATAAAACAAAAAATTATTGAAATCATAACAGATTAACAAAAACAACAAAGTAAAGAAAAACTTTGCACTGTAACGCCGTGACATGTCATATACGTTTGTGCACGTTACAGTCAGGAACACTGCTCTTTCAGTAAAATATACTTTATGTTTTGAGACATAATTCACTCTATCATCATTGAAAGCTTGTTAGATATTTCTGAGTGAACTTTTAGGGTTTACAACTACTCTTTGAAAGTCCAATTTGTATACTGAAAGATGACATACAAATTTGAAACTTTGATTTTAATACCTTTGGTCACAAAGCCAGGTGAACCCACTGAGCAATTTCAGTAGCAATAAAAAGAATCATTCAAGCAATTTGTGTGGTACAAAATGTACCATAATTATTATTCTTTTTCAAAGATGTACTGGAAAATGAACATATGTACATAAAAATGATTACAATGCAAATTCTCATTCATACACATAAATCCTAGTGAGTGTGGCTCTTTTAATGGTGAAACTTGTAAGATTGTAGACAGCACCATGCACAGGAAAGTAGTATTCTAGTGAGATTAACTTTTGGTGGACACATCGATCTAGCTTCAGTATGTCCTTTAAGTAATTCTTTAGGATACCAGGGAAGCTGCTGCAAGATTTCAGACTGTTTATCATGTTAGGAACACATCTGAGTCTACAAAATAAGAGTCAAACCATGTGATGAAATGGTCAATTATGATAAAAATATTAAACAAAGGGTATTAACTCAACTGAAACTGTTGTCTTTACCATAATTAAAAGTTCAAAACCTTCAGACATGTTTGCTCTGGATAGTTATGAATCTGGTAGGTGGCACACTGTGAGTGGACTGCTTCCAGTTTAACCCACCATGTGCTCTGAGTGTTGATTGGCATATCAAACCCCACTGCATTGTAAACACAGTTCTCGATTTTTGGCACAGAAAGGATTAAAATTGCATGATGCTGGCAACAAGTACAAGTGATAATCTTTGTGGATATAGCTTGACCCATCTGTTATGAACAATCCTTGAAAAACCTCTATCTTTTGAGTAAATGTGACAGAGAAATCAGATGGTCACTTCAACAGTTAATTATCATGTGTAATCCGGTATGTGTCCTGTGTTATTGCAATGCAAGGCACTGTGTTATAGTCACGGTGTTACAGTTACTGTAACACCGTGACACATTTTAATCAGCTTTAATTAATAAACAAAATGAGTTACCATCACTTTAGTACTTGTATATGGTAGCTACATGTGGTCATGATTTGGGCTATCAAAATAAACCCTTTTGTGTCTGTAATTTTCAAACAATACTAAAAACATCAGTTTTTACTGTAACACCGTGACATTATTGATGATCGTATTTGCGATGTTCGCTGAAGCTTAACACATAGAAAATCTTGCACTTTGATGATTATTTTGGTAATGATGTTCAACCCTTAAACTCTGAAAACAAAGGCAAAGTTTTTACTTCCTTTTTCATTTTCTCATGCTACATTCATTTAACTTCATTATATTTTTCAGATAATTATGTCAAATTTAATTATGCTGATTTTATGCACATATTTAGCAAAGTTAATGATGTGATTTTTTAACAAGATGGTCAAATATGAAAAATTCAGTCCTTAAGCTTTCATTTGATACCAAAATGAATGAGATTTGACTATCTTGAAAATTTGATGGTCATGTCCACTTTATCGTGGAATTGCCCTTTATCATTTCTGGTTCTAAAGTAGATTTTAAATATTCCTTAATGTGGGGGGGGGGGGGGGTGGGCCCCCTAGGGGTCCCCAAGAGGGACATGGTGCCCATTTGAAGGTATCGAGATTCTATCCCCCTAGGGATGCTAAATTACCTGCTAAGTTTATTGGTAAAACTTAACCATGAGGTTTTCAAGAAGAAGATGAACATGTACAATTCAGGCCCCATTACAACTGTAGGACTTCTCCCCATCCCCTCTCCTGGGTCCCGGGGGGGGGGGGGAGGGGTACCCTCGAATTCCGCCAATCCCGTGAACAAACTTGAAACTACAGTCATCAATGTAGTAACTCATATAGTATAATAGTATTATCTAAGCCCTATCACTTCTGGTTCTAGAGAAGATTTTAAAAGATTCCTTAATTTTAGGGGGTTTGAGCCCCCTTGGGGGTCCTTCAGGTGTAGAGAAGAAGCTTTTTCAAGATTCCTTAATTTTAGGGTGTTTGGGGCCCCCTTGGGGGCCCCCCAGGTGGGCCATGGTGCCCATTGGAACAAATTGAGATCTATCCCTCTAAGGATGCTACCTACCAAGTTTAGTGAGAATCGGACATGGGGATCTCAAAGTGAAGATGAAAATGTACAATTTAGGCCCCTTTAGGACCCCTCCCCATCCCCTCCTCCTCCCCTCCCCTGGGTCCCAAGGGGGGCACCCTGATTCCCCCATGAACGAACTTGAAACTACAGTCATCAATGTACTATTAAACTCATGCCCTATCACTTCTGGTTCTAGAAAGAAGATTTATAAGATTCCTTAATTTTAGGGTGTTTGGGCCCCCTGGGGCCCCCCAGGTGGGCCAGGGTGCCCATTTGAAGAAATTGTGATACTATCCCCCGAAGAATGCTACCTGCCAAGTTTGGTGAAAATCAGACATGGGGTTCTCAAGAAGAAGATGAAAATGTAAAAAGTTTACGCACGACGGACGATGGACGACGCACGACGCACGACGGACGCCGGACGAAGAGCGATCGCAATAGCTCACTTGAGCCTTCGGCTCAGGTGAACTAAAAAGACGATGATGATGATGATGGTGATGATAATGGTGGTGGTGGTGATGATGATGATGACGAGGAGGAGGGGGATAATGAAGACATTGATAATGCTGACCGTAGCAATTACGATTATGCATCATGACGGGTAGACGATTACAATCAATATTACGATGACGATGACGATTAAAAAGGACATAATCATATATCGATCGCCGCTAGTAAAAATCTCGTTGTCATGGGTGTTGCTAAAAGTATCTTTGCGTCGAGGTGCAGGCTGTTCTGAATTCTTGCGGCATAATTCATTCGACAAGACTCAATTCCTTCGATAATGCACAGAATAACTTTCCAATTCATTCATAGAATGACTAGGAAAATGAAATATCCATACTACCAGGTGGTGGCTATATTTTCTCACCTCCATAAAACTATTTATGGGGCTGGATGATTTAATGACATTTTCACACAGCGTTAGGCTCGCAGGATTGTTCCAGAAGGCTTCTTTATATCATTTTTTAGTGTCTTACTTGGCATTATCACAACACAGACTGTTCCAAACGTCTACGGATAGAAACGTGTACTACTTCTGGATTGAACATCTCTCTCTCTCTCTCTCTCTCTCTCTGCTCCCTTTTATTTCTTGAAACATTTGAAATCAATACCCAAATTGTTTGAAACATCGCAAGACATTCATAACAGCAAAGAAATAACAACAATAAATACAATGTTCGTGCAGCCAGCAATTTTTTCAAGAAGTGAGAAGTGCGTGATTGCCTTATAAACATGAGAAATACAATGTGATATGAGCAAAAGCATATTGTTATCGACTTTTCGCAATAGAATATTACGAAGAGAATTTTGGAGCCTAATGTAAGACTGAAAAGCTTTGGTCGAAGCCTGTCCAGGGTCTTGTACGTATGCAGTGGAATCGAGACTACGCACATCCAGTATGAACAGGGCCCAGTTCCTACTTAGGTCTCAAACAAAGCAGGTGTACACATTCTGACTCCGGAAAGATTGGCTGAACTCGACACGACATTTATGCCCAAAATTAAACGCTGCATACGTTATGCGCAATATTTATCGTGGTGCTATATACACGGCAGTGAAAGCGTCAGGCAGTCAGTTTTATGGTCAATTCACTCTACCGAGGATCATAGCAAATTTGCGGTCGTAAAATGCTGCATTTTTCGCGACATAAAATCAATCAAAAGTCTGGAGAAAAGATAGAAAGTGAGAGAGAGAGAAAAAAAGTTGTAGACAACGAATAGAGAAAACGCGGGCGATGTGGTAAATCTTTGCGACTTTATGCTTCAAAGGTGACTGCCGAGCGATGCGTTTCTGACAATCATGCTCGATTTACAGGGAGTTCGGTGGTTTGCGAACAGTTGGAAGTAGAAACTTCTCTAAACCACTAACTCCACTTGCACTCTGAGCTAATACGTCCCACACCCATTTTCCGCCTCCCTGAATTCATACTCATAATGATGATGATGATGATAAGTAACAACAGCAAAAGTGAAAGGACTCATACTATAGACATGCAATATAAGATATGTATACATTGTGTTTAAATGCGGGCAGTAAACAACACGAGCAACGAGATGAAAGTTGTTTTATGTTACAATGCACAAATCAACTAGAAATGTCACTAAGGCGACTGCTATGCCTCCGCCATGATGCATGATTCTCCTAATAGGTCTATAGTACATTTGGACAATGTATAACAACATTTTCACAATATTGGCAAAATATTGATATAACATGTTTGTCACAAATGTGTTGAATGTTCACCTTCCTTTACCTAGGTTTAATTAGATGAATAGGAGAGCATGTATTTGGGGATTCAAGGACTTTAACTTGACTTTGACCCATTCATAAGTGTATGAATACTGTAATTTTCAAGGTATGGAGAAAAAGTGTAATTTCTGTATTGAAAAGTACACTGTTACCATTTTCTTTTGGCCTTTGACCTTAAAATTCATAGGATAATCACTGTCAGGCAGAACATGCATAAATATGTAGTAAGTTTCAAGATAACTTGAGCCACTTCTGAGATATGGAGGAAAAAGTTAGTTCAGCACTTTCCCTTGATCTTTGACCTTTTGACCTTTGAGGCAACCCCCCCCCCCCAAAAAAAAAAAAAAAGAGAAAAAGAAAATTTCCAGATAATCTAGGTTATACATGCATACACCAAGTGCAAAAAAAAAATGCTGGCATTACATAAATACATGTATGAGGGAAATAGTAAAAATTTGAAGTGTTGCACTTGACCTTTGACCCCTGACCTTTTACCCTATGAACCCTAGATTCTCTAAATAACTGCCAGTCAGTGCATGTATACTATGTTCCATGAAGATACCTTGAACAATTTCCAAGGTACGGAGAAAAAAGCAAAGTTTTAATATTTTAACTTGACCTTTTGACCTTTGACCTCATGACCCAAAACTTTCACCAGAGAATCTTAATTGGGTAATACATGTATACACTAAGTTTCAAGAAAATATCTTCAGGCATTGCATAGATATGGAGGAAATAGTGAAATTTTACGTATTTGTCCTTGACCTTTTGACCTTGACCATGTGCACCCAGAAGTTGATAAGCACAACTTCACCCCATAATACACATACATGCCAAGTTTCATTAGGATACCTTAAAAGGTTTTGATAGTTACCCTGTCCACAAAATTTATTACGGACGGACGGAAGGACGGACGGACGGACGGACGGACGGACAACCCGAAAGCATAATGCCTCCGGCACCACTTCGTGGCGGAGGCATAAAAACAGGAAACGAGTTTAAACGAACAACAACCTGAGTATCGCAATTTCACCTTCCATGCATTCTTGCACACTCTTACCTGAAACATTGGAAACTTAGGTCTGCATATATGCATCCCCCCCCCCCCCCAACTCCAGGGTGGAGGGGCAGGCAGCCCTGGATCTGCAATGAACAAACTTGGAACTAAAGTCATCAATGTACAAACTCATGGTATTAACTTTGCTTTATTATTTCTGGTTTTAGTTAAATATTCCTTAGGGGGGGGGGGGGGGCTAGGGGTCCCCAAGAGGGACATGGTGCCCATTTGAAGGAATTGAGATTCTATCCCCTAGGGATGCTACCTGCTAAGTTTAGTCAAAATTCATCATGAAAGAAGAAGATGCATGTACAATTCAGGTCCCATTAGGACCCATCCTCATCCCCTCTCCTGGGTCCTAAAAATGGGGGAGGGGGCACCCCTGATTTCGCCAATCCCATGAACAAACTTGAAACTATAGTCATCAATGTACTAACTCATAGTATTATTTAAGCCCTATCACTTCTGGTTCTAGAGAGGATTTTTAAAGATTCCTTAATTTTAGGGGGGTTGGGCCCCCCCTGGGGGCCCCTCAGGTGGGCTATGGTGCCTATTTGAACAAATTGAGATCCTATCCCCCTAGGGATGCCACCTACCAAGTTTGGTGAAAATCAGACATGGGAATCTCAAAGTGAAGATGAAAATGTATAATTTAGGTCCCATTAGGACCCCTCCCCAACCCCCCCCCCCCCCGGCCTCCCCTGGGTCCCAAGGGGGGCACCCCTGATTCCCCACACTGTAAAAACATCGGTGTTAGATTTAACACCACGGGTGTTAAATCTAACACCGATCAAACTTCAATAGAGGACCACACCCACAGGTGTTAAAAATGCACTGTGATGGTGTTGAAAAGTGTTCACCTGACACTTCGTGGTGTTAATTTGACACTGTACCTGGTGTTATTTTGACACTGTACTGGTGTTAATTCAAAAATGACACCACATGAGTTGATTTGATATTTGTTGGTGTTAATATCAATGGTTTAACACCCGTCCAGCTTCAATAAGAGACCACACCAGCTGGTGTTACTTTGGTGTAAATTTATTTTCACATTTTTTTCAAAAATCTAGTATTTTAATGTAAAATTCTTGATCGTCTTGTTTAAATTAAAAAATCAACAAGAAGTGCAGTTACTAAGAAACTCTTCAAAAAACAGTTTAAAATTTGGAAATGACACCCGGAGGTGTTAATCTAACACCATAAATGAGCACCGAAAATTTAACACCAGCTCGGTGTTCACTATTTAACACCGGACTTTTTGCAGTGCATGAACAAACTTGAAACTACAGTCATCAATGTACTATGGGAAACTCATAGTATTAACTAAGCCCTATCACTTCTGGTTCTAGAGAAGAAGATTTTTAAAGATTCCTTAATTTTAGGGGGTTTGGGCCCCCCTTGGGGCCCCCAGGTGGGCCATGGTGCCCATTTGAAGAAATTGAGATCCTATCCCCCTAGGGATGCTACCTGCAAAGTTTGGTGAAAATCGGTCATGGGGTTCTCAAGAAGAAGATGAAAATGTAAAAAGTTTTCGCACGACGGACGACAGACGACGGACGCCGAAGAGCGATCGCAATAGGTCACTTGACTGGTTGAGCCGAAGGCTCAGGTGAGCTAAAAATACCTAGGAGGGTATGAATGACGTAGTTTGCCCGGAACTACATTTCATCGAAACCTCCAAACGACCATGTGTGTTACTTTCTTGTGTAGTTATCTTCCTTTACCCTCTTCATTTGCTCAATCTAGGCTTACATACTTACAACTATAGCTAAGAATTCGTCACCAGACATAAAATTTCAAATAAAAGCGAATACATGTAGTTACATTCTGCGTCAAATCATACCTACTGTTGCTAAACGAGGGATTGTTTAGTCACTGGTGATTGTTTGTCTTCTACACTTACTGTCACTTTCTACACTTAATTCTCTCTCAGTTCAATGGATTTGGCGCACTGCTCTTCACATTCGGCAACTTCACCACGATTCTCTGTATCGCTATCGATCGCTACCTGACGGTCGTCTGGTCTGTGCGCTTCAAGCCGACGAGAAAGCGCGCTTTGGGATTTATCGTCTTTGCCTGGACGCTGCCGATAGCTTACACCATTCCGCCCACCGTGGATTTCCTGTCCGACTTCGTCTACAACCCGCACACGCACCACTGCTCGCCCAAGTGGTCCAACTGCGCTTTCTACATGATCTGGTTCATCTTTCTCTTCGGAATCACCGTCCCCGTCATGGCGTTCTGCTACATCAACGTCATCCGGCTGCTTCGGCGACAGGAACTGCAGCTGAAGCGTCACGCCCAGCAAGCCAGAAGGTCCTCTACCTTGGAGACTACCAGTAACTCCGACAATGGCATCGTAAATATCGCCATGACTACGGTCAACCAGTCGAATGGTCTTGGAGAGGCAGAGTGGGCCCCCGAGACAGGCAGCGTAACCATGGGAACGGCAGCTGGTTCTTCGTCCTCACGTCTCCAATCGGAGGACAGTTCTAGCGATGTCATATCGCGCGATACCGTTGTCCTGCAAGAGAAGACGGCTAGGAAGCGAAAGCGCCTGCAGATACGGGTGAGCCTCGGAAAGCTGACCGGCGAGAAGCAAGTCACTTTAATAGGTGAGCACATAAAGCCTGAAGAAACACGAATCCAAAAATTGTGTCATAACAAATACCCGGCCGATTGATTTTTCAAAATTAATGTTTAGTCTGAGAGGGCGCACTTAACAATCTAGTCGCTACAAAACCAAACAGCCGAACACCACTGATCTCGGGTAGAGATCTTGGCACCGTTTCATGAAAGTTGTCAGCCCTGACAAGTTGTCAGTTACCGACAATCACCATGGTAACAGTGAGACACCGGAGCTTCTCAGCCAAGCAAATCCACAGATTTTGCTGAAGTTGTCAGACATGTCAGAGACTGACAACTTGTCAGGGCTGACAACTTTCATGAAACGGTGCCCAGTACAGTCGATGGGCCAGCATTGCATAGTGAAACCATCCGATCCCCAGTCCAATTTTAAGTGATGTTAACCAGTAATCAGAATACGCTTGTTCTTACAGACACAGTTAAATCTCACGTATCTGGTATCAAAATGAATCATATTTAGTACACTGTACATGATGATTCCACATGAGGTCAAAACTTTGTTTTAATGTTTTTCTTGAAAATTGATAAACACATTATAGGGCCTAGGCTATACAACAATCTGATGATTAAATGAAATATCAAAATAATGAAACGTTTTAAATATATACTGTTCATAATCATAATTGATAATAATAATAATAATAATAATAATAATAATAAACCATTCTTAAAGAGCGCAAATTACATTCAAGTCTCTAAGCGCTTTGATGGTTTTTGGAGGAAAAACAAAACAAAACAAATATTTGTGATTACAACTCCATTCGTCCTGGAGCATGATTCCATGTTGGACATCAACTTAATTTAATTTTCTTTTGCTATAAACGTCAGGTCTTCTTCTGGTTACAACCACCGTGGTATGTTGGGCCCCTTACTCCACCATCAATTCCTGCTTTGTACCAGAAAGTGTAGTCACCTCGTCCAATTTCCACTGGCTGGGGGTACTGAGCATGTGGATAGGCTACACGGACGCCGCGCTCGATTCCCTCATCTACTGCTTCATCAACCGTCGAGTGCGCGCACGATATCGGGGCCTCATCGGCTGTCGCGTAGACTGTGGTGTCTTGCGCGACCGCTTTTGTGCTCTCTTTCGTCAAGACATTGTAGAAGAATGAAAAGCCCTGTAAACATTCTTGAAGACTAGCGCATGGTTGGAGGCTTACAACTTGTATACATGTATAATGACAGTATAGGTACACGTACATTGTGTATCCGGCGACAGAAGTGTTTTGTAAGACTTGGTTTTGCACCATTGACACACCGTCATATAGCAACTTAAATAGGGGGCTTTAGATTTGAGACGAGGACCCTTTATAGACGATTGCGTTGCGCGTCGTGTTGCAAAACTGCAGCTTTAGATTACACGGAGACGCAGCCTAAGCAAAGTAAAATGGCGCCCCCTATATGAATTGAGCGGACTAAAAACGACCCAGAACGCGTACAGTGAGAGCTCGGAAGACGAAAAGATCGATTTTGCTATTAAAAAGTGATTTTGCGCATGCGTAGAACAGGTACTTCTCCCAACCCCCCCCCCCCCCCCTCCCCTTGAACGTCCGCGTCACGAAAATCTAAAGCTCCCTAACGGCTACAATCAATCGACCGCGAGGATTTGAACTTGATTCTATGGACAGATCATACGGGCCTACATTCAACCTCGCCCAGGCTGGGTCCAAACGGACCGCAGTATGATGCCATCCGATATTTTCAATATACATGTACCGCCAATCGGGTCCATTATTTTCCACACGCCTCGATCGTAACATTCTGACACAGATATAATCACTGGCTAGACAATTACACCGCGCACACACAATAAGCACATATAAGAAATCCACCATGGAGTGTATGACACAGTACATGTAAGCTATTATTAAATGTCTCACTTTAATAATCTATGAATACAATTTTATTGTACATTAATTACTTTATACAAAATTCTGTCTAACAACATACATGCGAGTTCCAACAAAGTCAGGCAACATGGTGTACAAATGAGACCAACTTTATCTGTAAATAAGGGGAATAACTCATATACTATAACAAAATAACTGAATAAATAAAAATACGAAATCAGAAGAGAAATGTCGTACATGAGACTAAATGTTGTCTCAAGTAATCCAAAGAACTAATGTTTGCAGTAAAATGTTCAAGAATTGAGGAACAACTTTTGTGTGTTTTCACATGTGGCATGCTACCTTCACTTTAAATACAATGTAATATCACCAGAGGAGAGGTGTGCAAAAATTATCCTTTAACTTTCTCAGGTTCCTATCCTATTGGTTATTGGCATAACATCAAAACAGGTTGCCATTGGCTGAGTTTACGTGGTAGGCCCCTACACACGGTTTCTTTGGGCCTCTTTAAAGCCTTCACAATACATGTACAATGTATCTACAATCTCAAATTCACACTAAATAATTATGACAATGTGGTTTCAAATTATCATATCTCTCGCAATCCTTGGCACAATCTGACTTTTGTTTCAATATGTCGAGAACCAAATACATTCCTTGAACCCTCACCTCTGGTTTCTTTGATTTTTATGGGTTTTCCTAATTTTGATTTTATCTCATTGGGATGGTTGGGGGGGGGGGGGGGGTTGTTAGTGCTTTCACTGCTGGGGACACGGCCTTGTTGACTAGAAAGAGTTGTCTACTTCACAGACATTATGAGACAGGACCATGGCCTGCATGTTAACTCATGGAATAATGGTGGGTCTTATCCTAAGTTTATGGGCGTACATGTATCAAAATTTGATTGGGAACGGGTTGCAATGCAGTGGAACCTTGTTGTAGTGAGGTCAGACATAACAAAACCCTCTTATAACAGGGTGATTTTGCAGGTTCAAACTCTTTATAATTCTCTGTTTATGTGTACCCGGATGTAGAGAGAAACCCAATAGAACAAGGTACTTGCCAGGGAGATAAGGTCAATATATTACACGGTTCCCTGAATATGTAATAGTCCTATGCAATACTTTATGTTCACTTTCAACCTGACAATCTCACAAAATTGTATTGATATTTCATTGTACAGTGTTACATTGTAGCACTATTGCACATATGCACTTTACACACACATCTTTGAACCACACGTGCACTTACATATTTGACTGATTAGCTCACAGTTTGATGACAGTGCCCACAAGAACAAAAAACACAAGAGTTTACAGGGAACGTCTCCAAAGGCATCAAGCTTCCTATCACATGTTTTACTTTTTTGCTTTTGTTTTTGTTTTGGCTTGGTTAAAAAAAAAAAGTGTCACCACACTGATTCTCCCTAGTCTCATGTGGATGCATAATAAAGGTGAAGGCCTACAAAAGTAAAGTGAGATTTAATTTATATCAGTGAGGGCGCCATCATCTTCAGAAACGCCTTCAAACTTGTGGCCATCGTCACTGAGTTGGTTACATGGCAATTTTCCTTCACTGGTTTGGCATTGGCATTTTTTTGTTTGTTTGTTTGTTTGTTTTTTTGCAAGCCACTGTAGCGGCAAACATTACTCATCATATCGAATCCCAGTAGAGCATCATACATAATTTACTTCATTGCATGGCCACAATCCCATTTCACGTGTAAAGTATGCATAACATTACTGCTGTCAAGAGTTTGCACAGGAGGAAGTTTTTCACAAATAAATAGGTATAAAATGACCTCTCTTTTTTTCTTTACCTTTGAAAAAAATATAACAATATACAAGATAATGACACTACATGTATATACAGAGACTCCAACTCTCCCGCCGAAACCCATATTTGCAAAATCTCCCGTTCTCTCGCTTGAGATTTAATTTCTCCCGCTCTGGCTATGTGTCTCCCGTTGGAAAGGATTTCTTACTTATTGCTATCGTATGTTGAAACTAGAAATGTCGCTTTGGCGACTGGTATGCCTCCGCCATAATGCATGATTTTCCCAATAGGTGTAGATAGTACATGTGGACAATGTGTGATTACATTTTCACAATATTGGCAAAATATTGAAATGACAAGTTTGTCACAAATGTGTGGAATGTTCACCTTCCTTGACCTAGATTTAATTGGATGAATAGGAGAGCATGTATCTACGGATTTATAAAGACTTTAACTTGACTTTGACCCATTCATACATTTAGGCATTGAGTGATTTTCAAGGTACAGGTGTGGAGAAAAAGTGCAATTTCTGAATTGAATAGTGAATTGTTACCATTTTCATCTGGCCCTTGACCCTAAAATTCATAAGATAATCACTTTCAGGTAGAACATGCGTAATATGTACTAAGTTTCAAGATAACTTGAGCCACTTCCAGGATATGGAGGAAAAAGTTAGTTCAGCACTTTCACTTGATCTTTGACCTTTTGACCTTTGAGGCAAAAAAAGAAGAAAAAAATGCATACACCAAGTGTAAAAAAAAAATAACCCTGCTGGCATTGCATAAATATGAGGGAAATAGTAAAATTTTGAAGTGTTGCACTTGACCTTTGACCCCTGACCTCTGACCCCATGAACTCTACATTCTCTAGATAATCACTTCCAGTCAGTACATGTATATACTATGTTCCATGAAGATACCTTGAACAATTTTCCAAGGTACGGAGAAAAAAAAGAAGTTTTAATATTTTTACTTGACCTTTTGACCTTTGACCTCATGACCCAAACTTTCACCAGAGAATCTTAATTGGGTAATACATGTATACACTAAGTTTCAAGAAAATATCTTCAGGCATTCAATAGATATGGTGGAAATAGTGAAATTTTACATATTTGACCCTGACCTTTTGACCTTTGCCCTTTGACCTCATGACCCAAACTTTCACCAGAGAATTTTGATTGGGTAATACATGTATACACTAAGTTTCAAGAAAATATATTCAGGCATTCAATAGATATGGTGGAAATAGTGAAATTTTATGTATTTGACCTTGACCTTTTGACCTTTGACCTTGAGCATGTGCACCCAAAAGTTGATAGGCACAACTTCACCCCCTAATACACATACATGCCAAGTTTCATTAGGATACCTCAACAGGTTTTGATAGTTACCTTGTCCACAAAATTCATTACGGACGGACGGACGGACGGAAGGACGGACGGACGGACGGACGGACGGACAACCCGAAAACATAATGCCTCCGGCACCACTTCGTGGCGGAGGCATAAAAATAAGCCTTAGATAGCACCAGAGAGCATCTAGAACCCTAGGAACTTCGCGCTTCGCACACATCAACTTGGAGTCTCCCGTTTGCTAGGGGTTTCAGGCGGGAGAATCTCCAGATCAGAAGGTGCTTGGGGTTGGAGTCTCTGTATATACAATAAATGGGGTGTAAAGAAGAAGTTAAAAATTTTGTACAGACACGCACGCAAAAATAACAACACATAATAAATTGACAGTTTTGATGCTGATCAACCCCTGAAATTAAAAAAAAAAAAGGAGTAATATGCTGGTATTGAGAAGTAAATGCTCATTATTACAAAAAGGTGATGCACCCAAGGAATTTGAATTGCACCACTACTAAATGATGTTCATCAGTTGTGACTTCAAAGAAAAAAAAAAAAAATATTCGCACTAGATTGTGCAATCTCAATAATGCTTCCCCCTTCCAAATTGCACTAAGACAACAAACTTGTACAACTGATGTTGATAAAAAGGAAAAGTCTTATATTAAAAACAAATACATCCTCTTTTCCTGTTAATTGTTGCTTTATGTTCTCTGTTTGTGAAACCCCAGGTTATGAGATGTGACTTTTCTTCAATTTGCCTCCCTCTAAAAATGGAATTGGTTGGATCACAACTGCTGATCTGTAATCTAACAAACATGTTGGGGAAAAAAAGGAACCACGGGACTCATTTGTAGAGGGAGACAAATTATTGAAGAAAATTCACATTTCAACCTTCACCCCTCTGATTAATATTCTCTTGCACTCCAGATATTTCACTGTAGCATGTTATGATCATGTTACCACATTAAAGGGCAAATCAAGACTGCTGTCGTTTATTTAATCAATATCAAAAGAGGGACCTTTCTTGTGTGCAGTCAACTTTCCAATGCCAGTGGTCCAGGCGGGGTCGAATCCGACACGCCCCCCTTTTTTGTCAAAACTAAAGAAATAAAAAGAAAAAAATTGGGGGTGGGGTGCATACGCCCCCTGTAATTTTGTAAAGGCGCCCCCTCTTCAGGGAATTCCTGGATCCGCCCCTGCATGGGGTCAGCTTCTGCCAGGGTGACCCCACAGGCCGTACAACGATAACAACACAGAATGTCAATTACAACGTAACGATAAGTATTGGTGTGAATTATGCACACGTGGTTATATCGAATCCAGTTTTTAAGTGCAGAAGCAACAATTTGAGAGCACGGCATTCAGAAGTGTTGTTCACATGGCTGTGCAAAATCCAGCCAGACATTGTGTGATGTGCATTATTCACTTTGTAAATTGTAATAAGTATCAGCAACAAGGATGGCTACTCTGTTTTCAAGGTCCACCAACCTGACCGACTTCTTGCCATCACTCTAATTAAGATGTTGCCGCATAGCATCACTAGAATGGCTTTTGTAAAGCAGATAATTACATTGGATGGATTCGAGCACTTTAAAGTGAAGCAAACGAACTGAACTAAAGCGTACTAAACTGAACTGTGCCAGATCTGGAGCGTGCGAGCGCTCTGTTGAGAAAGCGTTCCTCATAAGTTATTTCTAGAGGGGGGGTCACACATTTTTTTATAGCAAGAGGGTCATTTACCTGGTGCGATTAAACTACATGTACTTACAGATGTCCCAAACAAAGAGAATGAACTCTTTGCATTATGTGCATGTTACATGCATTCAAAATAAGCAAACTTTTGGTACGCTTTTGGTACCCTTTTGGAGCACAACACAGAGTGGTCTACTTTTGGCTCGGTTCACTTTGGTATGGTACACTTTAGGAGCGTTCGAGTGCTCCTCTGGCACGGGTTCAGTATGGTTCAGTTCGCTTTACAAGAGTGCTCTAACGCACCCATAGACTATCAAAGTTTTGACATGGGATGTGTTTTGCAGGCATGCACTTATTACACAATTATTCTAATTTTACCCTCTTTGTTTCGATGGAAACCAAGAACTTGGTGGTAGTAATAACTTCAGAAGTAATACGTGGATAAACACTCCTAAATTCTACTTTTACTTAACAACAGCATTGACACACATCCAGCTCTCAGCTAATCATAATGACTGGGAACTATTACCACCACCTTATGGCTATTCATAGAAAAGAGAAAATTTGTTGGCATTACATTGTTCCAACATTCATAATGTGTAGGGGCTAATAATCTTGATGTAGAAAGCATACACTTCATACCTCATT
The DNA here is from genome assembly GCF_040938485.1 of Diadema antillarum. Classification (NCBI taxonomy): domain Eukaryota; kingdom Metazoa; phylum Echinodermata; class Echinoidea; order Diadematoida; family Diadematidae; genus Diadema; species Diadema antillarum. The sequence continues at coordinate 12,624 of NW_027271243.1, read as the reverse complement.
TTGATACTTTCTGCTAAATAAACATAGCAAAATAACTATGGAAATCAGTGTATATCACCTGTATATAAAGACTATGACCTACTAATAGTGTTATTAACATAAACCTTGGAGACATGACAAACATATTAAGGACAAGCTGTGTTACAGATGCTAATATACAGTCAGCTATACAAAAATAGATAATTTATTTATTCAGCAGATAAACATGTTTCGTTGCAATTCTCTCGGCATTGTGCATGCATCTCTCAACAGTGTTAGCAAGGTGCTCTTACGTGTAACACCCCTCTGATGGTTAATGGAGCGGTCTGTTTTTGTAAGGTGAATTAGAGCTGACAATGCAGGGTGGGTCCATTCTTTTATTGAAGCCGGGTGAGCAAAGTGGCGTTTCTGGTGAGGGGCTTCATGCACTGCCAAATGATCTGTGATGAAAAGGAAGGAAGAAGCAGAGGAGGGACAGAAAGCCATATGTGTGAGACAGAGACCAAAACAATGATCCGTATTCACAAAGGTGGTTCTGATCTTGTCCATGGTTTATGCAAATTTCTTATGCGTAAAATGCACTTGCCTGATTGTTTTCACCAACAGACATCCAACAATAATGGCACATTGATACACAATATGAAAGGTATGTCTATTTCACTTGATAAATCTAAACCATGGCTTTAATCTAAACCAACTTGGTGAATACAGGAAAATGAGCTGGGTATGAGTCACTAGACAACTACATGTAATGAAGAGCTGCTAATTTCTGCGGATTAAATAGACACTGATGCATGGAGAAAAAAAAAATTAAAATTCCACCAAAAATATACAAAAATAAAAAAAATAAGAAAATTTGAAATATCATTTACTGTAAAAGTGAAAATTTTCACGGATTTCGAGCTACAAGAAACCAGCGCCAAAAATAGCTTGCCATATGTTCCCATAGTTGGTGTCTTGATTCCGTGGAATGAAAAACATGCGAAACTCTTCTTACTAGGCCAAGCACGAAAAATTAGTTGAGCGAAAATATCCACTTTTACAGTAGTCGTTGCTACTAGCTGGTAAGCGCACACCTTCGACAAGCTTTGAGGTTGTTATGGGCAAATCTTGCGACAAAAGCATGCAGAGAATCTGAGTGCATTACCAGAGTGGTCTATTAGCAAATTACAGAAGTCATGCATTATACCTACATATTTACGAGAGCAGAAAATGGCACAACTATATCATCTTGACTTTTTGATTCTGATGACAGCAATGGATGAATGCATGACACCGCCATCTCACAATTAATCATTTAACTCTTTAACAGGCCGCGCTCTTTTGGCTATGCCAAATTGTTGGGGGGGGGGGGGGGGGGGGGCTTACTTTCCCCCCCCCCCCCCCAAAAAAAAAAAAAAAAAAAAAAAAAAAAAAACTTAACAAAGTTGTGGAATGACTTGGGTTTTTAGAGGATGGGATATAACCGTACAGAAGGCCAAATAACCCGACAGCGACATTAATAGTTTCTCAGCCACAATACGCCACGCACAGCTGAAACATACAACATGCTACGGTACTATCTTCAGGTATTTTCTTGCAAGTTGAAACCAACCAGCTCTCTACAGATTTCCAGTCCAAGCCATGTGGCATGGCAGAGCACACTGACATTAATATGTCACAATATCTGACATATTTTAAGATGTCTTTCATGTTGGTTCAATGACTGATTCTTACTGATGACAGGTACTACCTGCACACAATAATGATTTACCCACAAACAAAGCACTAACCAGCTAACCAGCTAACCAGCTTACATAAATTGCAGCACTTAACAGGGAACCTATGGCATACTGTAGACTACATTGCATCTTCACCAGTATGAAGCATATACTGAAATGTCAGATGTCCATGACTTTAATAAGCATTCCATATGAAGACAGTCTTTTCAATACTACATCTACAGGCCTTGCGTCATACTTGTCAATGAATGAACTATAAAGGCTTTCCTAACTTTAGGAAAGGGTCCATATGCAACACGCTCTGCACTGTTTCTAAACATGGCTCTTCTCTCTTACACTTCTTCCATCTGTATCTCATCTATCTGAGGGCTAGAAGGGTTGTAGAACACAGCGTGGAGCATGATGAAGAAGAATGAGGCACCTGTATAGGATCAAGAAGAGAACGAGATATAAAAGAAAAGACTCAACCAACTTTATCATATCACCATAAAGAGACTCCCACATGTGCCGTAAATGTCACGGCATTCCAAACAAGTTAACCCGTTGAAGACTAGTCCCGAGTATACTCGGGCAGATGTCTATGGGAAATGCTTGTCAGGTCCTACAGCAAAATCTTCAATAGTTAGATATTTCAAAGCTTTCCTTGAATGAACTGAACAGAATACATAGTTTCCTCTTTTTTTTTCTTAACTTACCCAGAAAAATTATTCCGAAGAGTACAGGTGCCATGGTCTATAATTACAGCAGTATTCCTTGCAACGTCTCTGGTAGAACCCCAGGTTATGCTGACATATTACCACAGTGAACACACTTACATGTGTATTCTGAAACGGTATGGTTGATACACTGTACCATAGATGAAGGACTTTTCCATGGATGAAGGACGTACCGGTATTCAAATGAAACTGCCACAGAGCAAGCCTAATGGGGTGCAATCTTTTCTTTCTTCATGATTGAAATAATCCTTAAAGGTCATAGGGACAATATTACTGGTATGCAGTCATGCGTGATCAAGCAGGCAGCAAAAGTGACCTCAAGGAGTGGCAAAAAAAAGAAGTTACTTGTCAGTTTTGTGTTGTTGTTTTTTTTTTTTTAACAATGGTTTGTCCATGATAACAGTACATGTAATTGTATTGCTGTTTTCTCACCAATCACCTTCAAGCACTCAAAGGAGACACCTGTAAAGTTTATTTGTGATGTACACATATGTGTGGGTGTCTGCATTTGAGCTCAACTATGTGTGTGTGAAAAATAAAGGAACATATAACTACACGACGGTACTGAAGTATATATATTGTAGTTACCAGACTACAAAATCTAATACTAATATTCTCTTCTCTGTTATATGCCACCCTCTGACTACACATTAGGGGAAAAAATGATGATGAGCACAGAGGCTGTACAGACCTTGGTCCACGGTTTTATTGTAAAAAAAAAGGGGGGGGGGACCTTGATACACCTACACAGGAGGATATGCCCATAGTTGAAAGGCATTTTAAGGCCTGATCCATAATTTCTTGTTAGCTTCACAATTGCTCTGTGGTGGTAAACACAAGGTTAACCCTCTTTGTTAACCCTTATTGTGCTTTGCTTGCCTTTAGGGATGTAAACTACAGTGCCTTTTTCACTGACTGGCTCACGTTTCTGGATACCACAGTAATCATCAATATGCATAGATTTACTTCATCCTCCTAATCATTCGTAGATCATTATGACATCCCTGTGGGAATGACCAGAGAAACCAATAAACCAGGGAGGTGCTAGAGAAGGAGAGACAACTACTGCTCTCCTTTGAAGTCATGCGCGGCACCGCCGAGAAGATGCGTTCGACTACAGGTGTTACCCACGTGCTTTGACAAAAGAGAGCATTTATAATCGGGACTAGCGCTCTCACATCTAGAAATACTTGCCCCTACTGCAATTCGCTCTCTCTTTCAATGTGATGGCAACCATGAATTTGTGTACCTTGAATTGGAGCAGCAAATCAAAATGCAGTGTAAAATTGACAATTTTAACAGCAAATAGTTTAAAAGCATGCTGGAACACGCTTTAGCGGAGTACTTTATTTGAAAGATCAAAATATCCCACATTAAAAGATAGAAAACTAACATGCGGAAATGTGCGCATTATAGAAAAATATTAGGTTTTTTAAGAGGGCCCGATTTTCATTTCATTTCGATTTGCGCATTATGAAGAAACTAGAAATACATGTTTATAATATTGAATTCTTTCCTAAGCTATTCTAAATGGATTCGAGTATTCCACTTAAAATTTTACGGTGAAATAAAGCTTGTAATTCAACAAAAGGTGAAATGCGTTCTTCGTCTCCGAACTTCGTCTTGCAACTAGAGCAGTGCCGAGCATGACTTAAAAGCATAGTGGAATGCTAGACATCCCATTGTAACGCCTTGAACCCAAACGTGTGTTTGCATGAATTACGAAGAGTTGCCACTCCATCTCTGTAACACCTCCCTGAATAAACTGAAAATCTTTAACAAATTACACTGAACAGTGTTAATGACATCAGAGCCTCACATATTTCAGAAATGTAGCAGTGTAATTCCATTACATTACCGCTTTCTCAATAAGTTCACCTGTGAAGAATCTATGCATGCCTTCCTTTGTTCTGCTTCCTTGAGCCCCAACTCATGCATTCTTATGGTGAGGCTGCCATGTCATCATCCTTGTTCATTGCAGTTTGTTATAAATCTTAAAAACAATTCTCATTCCTTATCCCAATCACTATAAATTCTGAAACTCTATAGCCAGTTTAACTAATTCATAGTTGTTCAAATGTAAAAGTCTGAAAATAATCCGGAGGTCCCCTTTAAATCAGGTGGAAGATTTTTATGGTTCTTTATCTAAATACCAATGCTCTAGAAATATTTTCCTGTCTGGGGTATGTTTAGCTCTGAATGCTGTTCTCTCATGTTCATGATGGAACCAGTTCTCCCTGGGACCCACCTATAACCCAGAAGATTGCCGAGCCGCCTCCCACCAGAAAGAACAGGGGAAAGGAGAGGAGAGCCACTGCTCCGTACTGCTGGGCCAACGTCAGCTCATAGCCTGCAAGAACAAGACAGGGGCGTACAGTTCACAATGCTGGGGCAGTCACTGCAGCCTCTGTACTACTGAAGGATTACATTTTATGGTCCAAACGGAAAGCCTTGGGCCCCCCTAGGGCAGGTGTAATAAAATCAGAGAGTTGTCAACAGACACATATACAACAATTTACCTAATGTAGTCACCTTAAACTATGTAAAATCCATTTGAAATTAGAAAAATTACAGAAACACACTACGCTGAATAATATATTTGTTTTGACTGAAACTAGCTCATTTTATTTTTTTTGTATTTTGCAAGAGGCAATTTTAACTTTGTGAGGCACCAACTAGGAAAGATTTGATCTTCTTCAAAGTCAACTCCTGCATAGTGAACCACATATGATTTGGCCATCAACACAAAATCTTTGTGATTCTTTTTTTTTTAAATCTTGGTCTCATCACACTCGCACTCAATTACTGGGCAAGTTTTCCTAACGCTCAGGGATCATTCTGTTCTCAGGTCTCGCTGCAATTTGAACAATTACCAAAACTCTTATCTCAACTCTTTTGTGTTACTTACTGCCAATCTTGAGTTTCCTGTTCTGGTTCTTGACGCTGATGTAGTAGCAGGCACCGAAGAGTCCACCCAGGGCTATCAGGAGCATAGGTGAGGTCAGTCTATGGGCAGTGTAACATCCAAATTGATGAGAATAAGAATTAAATGAAGACCACAAAAAATTCCTTTCTGGTTGCACCATTATCCATTTAAAGCCACCCTATCTCTTTAACAATTCATACTATATAATTATTTAAATTATCATCATCATCAATTTTCATTATCATTATCATCATACATGTCAGGGGTGGATCCAGGAATTCTGTACGAAAGAGGGGGTGCCTTTGCAAAATTAAAGGGGGAGGGGTGCATGCAAACTCCATTTTCCTTTTTATTTCTTTTGTATAAAAAAAAAAAATATGGGGGGGGGGGGCACCCAGTGCGCTCCCCCTGGATTTGCCACTGCATGTAGCTATTGACATGATCATCAACTGCAGCACTAACATCCTGCTCAGTTCAAAATCTCCACGCCTCAACTGGTATAGAAAGATGTAATTATTCTTGCAAGGGGAAGTTCTTTAAAGAATGTCACCAATTCTCAATCTTTGATTGGATTCCGCACAAGACATGCTGGTACTCCGAACAAACGCTATCCCAAGATATTGAAACACAATATCAACAATAAATTCAGAGGCATGCACAGGTGTCGCAAAAATATAAGAAAAAATGTTCAACTTAATGAAATTGTTGCATTGAGTTGTCTTGACCAAGACTTTTATCATGGCTAGTACTACTAAAACACTTACTAAGTTGGTGCTTACTGCAATGTAGGATAATTTGACAATCAGTTGCAGTAAAGAAAAAAAAAATATGGTATCCCACGGGTATCATTGGTTTTGACACTGAATACAGATCAAAACAACATCAACACAATTGCATATTATACAATGTATGTGCTCTGTAGCCATTTTGATAATGAAAATAATGCATATTTTACCACTTACATCTTACTTTCTACAAAAAGATCTCAAAAGCAAAAAAAAAAAACCAATTTACACATAGTTAAATAAAAATATATTTCACTAAACTATGTCTGTGTATGAAGCACAGCATAATGATATGCAGGTAATATTACTGTTGTGTCACTGAGATGTATGTACAAGCCTGCACAATATTTTCAAAGGTGACTCTCTGAATCTTAATAGTCGTACACAATTCTTACTTAATTTCATCCTAATTTCACTCATATATTAAGTTTGGAACCTCCTCCTTAGTCCTAGTAAAATAATTTGTGAGAATTAAACTCTAAAGCCTGTCTGTCATACTCACATGCAGTATATGGCCAGTATCAGGAATACAAACACGTAGTTGCTCTGGAAATGCTCAATGTTCTTGACGACTCTTGACCCTGCTGTTGCCACTGAATTTGGCTTGGTGAAGCGAGCCATGCTGAGGAACTGGCCCCAGGGCTGGATGTTCTGCCTCCGCGCCGAAAACCACTCACGCAGCGAGGTACCAGACAGGCTCATGGCTGCAACCCTGCAACACGTTAAGAGACATGTAAATCATTGTTGTAGGTCTCCACTCTTATGGCACTCAAACACTGCCGGTTTTTATAAGTTCTAGCAAAATCCCTAAAACACTGATTTGCTACATACACTCTGAAGATAATTCTCGGTGCTACTGTATAAAGATAGATACAGTGTTTCGTGAATTGAAACAATCGAACTTCATAATCAAGTCAGATTATCTTCACATATCAAACACTTTTGGATTGAGAGGTACAACTGTATGTACACTGTACCTCTTTTAGTCTGTTGTCAACAGAAATGATGAACAATTAAAGTACACAAATAAAGAACAATAACAATTTTCATGGCCATGGCCATGTGCTAAGTAGACCTCCAACTGCAATGTAAATCGCACAGCCAGCACAAAACATGATTAGACTAAAGTGTTTGTTACCATTAACCAGCTACCACAAGCCGAATATTGCGAAGCAGAGGGGCAATTAATAAGTTTTGTATAACTTCAACTCAAAGTACAAACATGTAGTAAAAAGTACAAAACTTAAGGTGCCTAAACTTACAAAGCTGTCAATAAAGTTAAGCCCACAACCAGTACACTATAATCTAAACACAGGATCTAGACAATTTTTAAGGTAAATTTATGTTACTACTGTTATTGTAAACCATCATTTTAAGGTGTACAAGCAAACTACATACAATCCTATTCCCAGCATAACCACATCATCGGCATCGCAACTATGGTGACGCACAGACATGAATCACTGAATAAAGTAAATCCCAACACATGGCTTGTTTAATATGTAGACATCCCAGCCTCCATGGAAAATCAAAATCTGTCTCCAGAAAGCGAGCATAGTAAAAACTAGAGAAGCACTCTGAGTACGAGCGCAGACCTCCGTCAAGCAGCTCACATCCACCACCAATCTTCATCATCATCATCGGTATACGGAAGTAGTATTAGGTGCAGTCCTGTCAAGACCTCCGGTCGTTCCATCAGGTTGTACATGATCCTACCTAAAACTTTGTGTACGTGCGTGTGGGCGATGGGCTATACATTCTTTGAGGAAGAGATTGGTGTACGGAGGACCAGTGCTTGTCCAACCTGGACTTGAAAGAATTATCTTGTTCTTCCATCCATTATACATTACTATCAGTGACTTCCACCCATATACGTATGCTGAAAATTGCCCGATTTCCCAATTAGGATTCAGTAGGCATAGCCTACAGAAGATCTCTAGTAGTATTTGAAGCCTTTTTAAATTTCAATACGTCAACTTCCAGCTGCGTGGAGCACCTCGCCCTAGCAAAAACTACATGTAGAGCACGCACTTTAATGGCAATGCACGTATGCAAACCTAAAAAATGCGCAGCTTGACCTCCAAAGACCATAGACCCTATCATTCAAAATATTGAAAATCCTTCATAAAATCCATTGGCATTAAAATTCCCGGATCAATCCCAGAATTTAATAATCTGTTCATTGTGTCATTCTCAGCCTTTTGTCTAACAGACATTAAAGGGACTGTACAGTACTGGTTGAGGTACCACGGTAGGGATTCCGGTTTTGAACATTCCTAAGTGAGATAATGAAAAGCCTCTTATGAAATATGAAAGAGCATGTAGTTTTAAGAAGGATTCCATGTTTATTTGATGAAAATTGGTTTTCAAATGGCTGAGATATCCAAAAAAGTGCTAATAATAAAAGGCAACATGCCACAATTTTATTAGCATAGATCTTTTTGTTTCACCTTGTTTTTGGATATCTCAGCCATTTCAAAACTGAATTTCATCGAATAAACTTTTGAAACCCCTTAGAACTGCATGCTCTTTGACATCTCAGAGTGATTTCTGAATATCTCGCAAAACGTTAGAGCCAACGATTAAATCTTCACTTCGACCAGAAGTGTACACACCCTTTAACTATTTGTCAGATTTGTGATAGATTCTATTGCACTGGTAATGTTACTCCATATAAGTTAGTGCTCTGCTTTCACCCAAATCCAACTTATTAACTCTTAATGTGCCAGGCCCAAAACCCCTAACGTGCCAGAGGTTTTTACCTAAAGCTAGAACGTTTCAAAACTGGAGTGACAATGAAATTTGACTTAAAACCGCCATATCTCTGAAACTATTGACAGTTTTGAATTGAGTTCTACACAACATATATCAAGAAATGTTTGTTCTTTCATGTCATGTAGTCAGTTTGCCATAATTTCTATCTGAACCTGAAATATTGCAGAAATAATTGATACATCAAAAAAGTATTACAAATTTTTGTGTAGTATGGAAAAAAAGAGCCAGTCGCGGTTTTTCTTCAATAGAACGCTCCCTTGACTCTGTGAGAAAGTTTTAGAGCAACATCTCCTCTTTCAAATGATAACAAAAATCAAAATTGCCTTCTAGAATTGTATGATTCTAAAGATACTAGCAGTTTATTTTGTCTGAACAATTTCTCTTTCTGCCTCAGTAATTCATTCCCAAATGTGAGTTCTTCAGTCCCGGATCCTGTATTTGCAACTGAAGTAATGTCCCTGGATCTGGGAGAGTGTCTTTTGTCCACTTGAGAAGGAAGAACCTACTAATCCGTCTTTTGTCTAAGCGGACCGGGGGGGGGGGGGGGGGGGCGTACTCTATTGAAATCGGCTTGCCTTTGTCTGCACGCAATTCCTATGCTAGCGTGGGGGACGATTAGTGACGTTTACCAAAACAAAAGGATGAAAGACTTGACCGACGAACGAAAGCTGACCCTCTTTGAGGGACAAAATCAAAGCAGCTTTCCGCAGGACAGCAACCAAGCGGAACAATGCGAGTGGAACCGCATAGACAATACACGCTGATTCAATAGCATACACACGCGTGGTTTACCAATGAGACTTTTGGTCCATACACATCTTGCGGAGGGTGTGCTCACTGCGGATATTCCCTACGCGAAAAAAATACATCTAGCTGAAAAATCATGTATTTACTCAAAATTTTCCAATGTAAACATGGTTATATTTTCAGTGGAAACGATGGTTATACTAATCAGCTACCAGCACATATCATTGGCAGTTTCTTGGTGTAACATATTTATTATGGTAGCGTCAATTACCGTATGGTCGCCACTTGTGTGTAATTCTTGTGCACGTCCGCGCTGGCGAACTAATATCGGCACTGAATTAGTTTGCCACTCATAGCCTGCAACATATTATTAGCGTGTGTGTTATACATACGCTTCAATGAAGGAGGCATTGTCAGTCACCGCGTTTGAAAATCTCCCTTAATCTGCCACCCGAAATCCTTTCTAAATCAAAAACATCCTCGCATTAAAAATGGTTTTATCACTTGTTACATATGGTAAAATATATTTTGATTACAATTATTTGTGTTTTTACGGAGGAAAAAGGTGAATTACGAATGTATTTTGAGAGTGATGAAAATCCGTCGCCCAACCTGATCTCCGATCGCGGCACGCGTTACATGCGATGTGAATGTCTGGCGACCTTACCGCAGTGGCGAACATACCGTAATTGACGTTACCACAATAACTTCAATGATCAATGCTTTTCTCGCTCTTCTTAGTCGCCGATCGGCGACCATGGCACGTCAGGACTGAGGTCGCCGTTCGGCGACCATGGTATGGCACGTTAAGAGTTAAGTGTTCACAACTTTTTGACCGGTCGACTCATTTTGCACACACTTATTGAGTTGACACAGACAGACAGACAGACAAACAAACAATTTAACGCCTTAGCGGAGGCAATACAAATGGAATTTTAGTCATTGCCGACATTGGATGAGTACGCTGGTCCCTACTGACTACCGCTACCATGCTGCATGACTCGAGTCTTGACTATCAAAACGTTTGTTACTGCACTGTACTGTCTAACATGTTACCTACACAGTTGTTGAGTCGTGGCATTTCAGCTCATGGATCAGTACACCAGTGCAGTATTTACATTGCGGATACCGTGCACTGCACTAAATTGGTTGCACATACATTACATGTACGGTACTCATAGCACCCGATCCGACTCTGCCTACCCTGTCTTTTGCAGCACGCTCGGGACGTCGATATTTCCTTCTAACTGTACGTCTTTCATCATTTCTTCTGTCTCTTCTGGCTCTACCTTAACCTCTTCAGCTAGCTGAGGTTTTTCCTCGGCCATTTACAGTGTCAGCGAATTCGAAGTAAAAGTTTCAAATGAGTGAGCCGCTTGTTCTCCTTTTGCCAACGCAACAAGTTCACAGATGATTCATAAATTCACTACGTGTTTGTGTCAAGGCTGGGTTGTTTTGATTATTTTGTAGACGGATTGCATTGCACATGAAATGGCTTCGAGGTTTTGGCGAAATATCTTTTGACGCCTGGTAGTAAAGTTAATTTGCGTGGTTAGTTTGACTTGCCAGTAGATGGCGTTCGACCTCCAGTCCTTTGACTGCGCAGCCCACGACTTTTCGTCAATATTGAAAGGACTATATTGCCAATCCCATTGCTTTATAAAATCATTAGGCCCTTTGCTTCATCTTTTCTTTCATTGCCTCAGAGGATTTTATTGCTTGCAAAGGCAGATTAATATGTAAAATCAACACTTACCGAAATGATTTGTGTATTCGCTTTCCTCCACGAAATCATGACAAATAGTTGTATTACTTTACAAAACGCGCATCTGGCTGCATCAAAGATATTCTATCAAAACAACCCTTTGGAAGAAAACGTGTTGTTTCTGTCTTGTTTGTTTTGCTTTGTTTTCAGTTTATGAGGACATGTATAATCCTAATAAGTTTACTCGTCTATGATGTACATATTTTCTGCACCATCAACTACACTGTCACACTCACATCCGATCCCAGTTTAGTTAGAAAAGAGCTGCATGATTTTAGAGATTATCTCATCAAGGTCAAGGTAGGCCTACTTATTTTTTTATTTGATTTGATAATCTTATTCTTGCGAATAGGATCAATCTACTCTAACAATACACAAACACATACATCAATAGCCCTCTAGCCGCAACACTATAATAAATATCACTATTGCATAGTATTGACAGGTTAACGGTGCATATAAGACTCCGGTATTAGATTGACTTTTGATACATACTCCTTTGCAATAAAGTATTCAATAAAAATGACAACAACGATAGTAGATCGTGATGATGATAGAAGTATGCAGTTACTGTAATGATAACAATAGTGATGATAACGACATACTATCATACATTACAACAGGGCCGGCGAAACCTTGTCGTTTATAATTTGAAGTCATGGTGATTTTTTTCCCCTTCACTATGTATCACTTTAGTACCACCCCCTTCATTTCACCAACATTTTAGGATTTCATTTTTTTTTTTCTTCTTGAGCGAATTCGAATGAACCATGTTGTAAAATAATACCCACTGAACCCAATTTAGTTAGTCACTCCATTCAAAACTATCTAATGGCCATGCACTTTCATGATTTTTGTTACCCGAAAGGGAAGGATCCGGACTGAAATTATACAAACCTAAATCAAATTCTTCCTATAGCTTCCTGGACTAGTCATGCGAGCATGCAGTGCATCCAAATACATTATGCACCGAAGGAAAATGTTACCAGGCAGTGGCGTAACTATACGGGGGGGGGGGGGGGGGGGGGGCATGGGGGCACGTGCCCCCCCCCCCCCCATCCGCTGTTAAAAAAAAAGAAAACAAAAAGAAAACAAAAAGAAAAAAAGAAAAAAACTACCAAAATGGTAATTCAAAGGTTAGTAAACTGCTTTTGAAATCGACATGAAAGGGTGATCAAGAAAAAAGACATTTTTCTAAAATTTCTTTTAA